>NC_048219.1:82178794-82182627 GCF_002007445.2 Ailuropoda melanoleuca
AAAAAAAAAACGGGAAAGCAAGCATATTAGAAAAGTTTCTAAATAGGAGTTTAAAGTAACTGTCTTTGCTTTTAGCCTCAGGTTGGTCCGATAGCACGCGCTAGTTGTAGCACCCCGTCCTGTACTTTGTGTGACATTCTCACTCGCTCACTCCCCGGGCAGTGGGCGGTGTTGTTCCTTGCACAAACGGGGTCCTGGGGGTGTGAAAGTGTGAAATGATGGACTTGAAGCCATATGTGCAAATCCACTGAGTGAAGAGATAGGCATTCTCTGAACCTGGTTTTCTCGCTTAGCTTACTCCTACCCGCCCTTCAACATGCTCTCAGCATTCAAGTGAATTGCACCAAATGATTCAGGATGGCTCCGCGGAAAGAGTGAAGCAGAAAGGGGAGAAGTGGGCGGGCAGTGCGTACAGCATATGATCCTCACATGTGTTGTAGAACTGTATGGCGCTCTGCGTTTTACTGTGCTTCTCAGATGTTGTGTGTTTTATGGTTGAAGGTTTGTGGCAACCCTGTGTCGAGCAAGTCTACGGGCGTCATTTTCCAACAGTATTTGCTCACTTCGTGTCTCTGTGTCACATTTTGTTAATCCTTGCAATATTTCAAACTTTTTCATTAGTGTAATATTTGTCATGGTGATCTGTGATCAGTAGTCCTTGATGTTTCTGTTATAATTGTTTGGAGGCACCATGAACCACACCTGTATATGACTGTGAACTTAATAAATGTTGTGTGTGTTCTGACTTCCACTGACTGGCCGTTCCCCCATCTCGCTCCCTCTTTGGGGCCTCTCTGGTCCTGGAGACACAACTATATTGGAAGTCGGCCAGTTAATTAGGCCTACCATGGTCTCTATGTGTTCAAGTGAAGAGAAGAGTCACATGTCTCTCGCTTCAAATCAAAAGGTAGAAACAACTCAGCTTAGCAAGGAAGGCGTGTTGAAAGCCAAAGATAGGCCAAAAGCTAGGCTTCTTGTGCTGAACAGTTGGCCAAGTTGTGAATAAAGGAAAAGTTCTTAAAGGAAATTAAAAATGCTACTCCAGTGAGCACGTGAATGATTAAAAGAAAAACAGCCTTATTGCTGATCTTATGGAGAAAGTTCTAGTGGTCTGGATAAAAGGTCAAACCAGCCACCACATTCCCTTAAACCAGAGCCTGATCCAGAGCTAGGCCCTAATTCTCTTCAATTCTCTGAAGTCTGAGAGAGGTAAGGAAGCTGCAGAAGGAAAGTCTGAAGCTGACAGAGGTTGGTCCATGAGGTTTAAGGAGAGAAGCCGTCTCCACAGTATAAAAGCACAAGGTGAAGCAGCAGGTACTGATGCAGGAGCTGCGGCCAGTTCTCCGGAAGATCCAGCCAAGACAACTCGTGAAGGTGGCTACACTAAACCACAGATCTCCACATAGACGAAACAGCCTTCTTTTGGAAGAAGATGCCATGTAGGACTTTTATAGCTTGAGAAGAGAAGTCAGTACCTGGATGGTCTGACACTCTTGATAGGGGCTAACGCAGCTGGTGACTTAAAGCGGAAGCCAGTGCTCACTGACCATTCTGGAAATCCTAGGGCCCTTAAGAACTATGCTTAATCTACTCTTCCCGTGCTCTCTAAAGGGAACAACAAAGCCTGGATGACAGCACATCTGCTTACAACATGGTTTACTAAATATTTTAAGCCCACTATGGAGACCTACTGCTCAGAAAAAAAAGATTCCTTTCAAAATATTACTGCTCACTGACAATACTCATGGGTGCCCAAGAGCTCTGATGGAGACGGACAATGAGATTAATAATGTTTTCATGCTGCCAACACAACATCCATTCTGTGGCCCATGGATCAAGGAGTCATTTCAACTTTCAAATCTTACTATTTAAGACATACATTTCATAAGGATATTGGTGCCATAAATAAGTGGTTCCTTTGATGGAGCTGGGCACAGTTCATTGGAAACCTTCTGGAAAAGAGTCCCCATTCTAGATGACATTAAGGACATTCATGATACATAGGAAGAGGTCAAAATATCAACATTAACAGGAGTTTGGAAAAAGTTGATTCCAACCCTCATGGATGACTCTGAGGGTTTCGAGACTTCCGTGGAGACAGTAACTGCGGGTGTGGGGGAAAGAGCAAGAGAATGAGAATGAGAAGTGGAGCCTGAAGATGGGACTGAATTGCTGGGATCTCATGGTCAAACTTGAACGGATGAAGGGTCACTTTCTTGCAGATGAGCAAAGGAAGTCGTTTCTTTCCTGGGGCTCCTGGGTGGCTCAGTCGTTAAGTGTCTGCCTTCGGCCCAGGGCATGATCCCGGCGTTCTGGGATCAAGCCTCACATCAGGCTCCTCTGCTAGGAGCCTGCCTCTTCCTCTCCCACTCCCCCTGCTTGTGTTCTCTCTCTTGCTGGCTGTCTCTGTCAAATAAATAAATAAAATCTTTAAAAAAAAAAAAGTCATTTCTTGAGATGGAAAATGCTCCTGGTGAAGATGCCGTGGAGACTGTTGAAACGGCAACATACGGTTTAGAATCTTACATAAACTTAGTTGATACGGCAGTGGCAGGGTTGGACAGGATTGACTCCAATTCTGGAAGAAGTCCTCCTGTGGATAGAATGCTATCAAACAGCATCACATGCTTCAGAGAAATCAGTCATGAAAGGAAGAGTCGATCGATGCCGCAAACTTCAGTGTTGTCTTATTTTAAGAAATTGCGTCAACCACCCCAGCCTTCACTGGCCACCCCCCTGCTCAGTCAGCTGCCATCAGCATGGAGGCAAGAGCCTCCACCAGCAAAAACACGATGACTCGCTAAAAGCTCAGACTGATGGTTAGCATTTTTTTAGCAATAAAATATTTTAAGATAGCTACCTTATTTTTAGACACAATACTTTTACACACTTAACAGACTACAATACAGTATAAACTTAACTTTCCTATGCACTGGGAAACCAAAAACTTCATCTGACTTGCTTTACTGCGATACTCACTTTATTTCCGTGGCCTAGAACCCCACCTGCAGTATCTCCAAGGTATGCCTGTACATTCTGCCAGGGGTCCAGGGTTGGATGCGAACAGCATATTCACTGGCTTGAAGGACTGTTGTGCTGTGCTTGGAAGGTATTTGCCATGAAGGCTGCGTAGAAACCTACATTTTCATGTGGGGATTAAGGAGAATAATTTCATAGGAAAGGGATCTTCAATATAAAGCTGTAGACGAACAGCAGATTGAGAGGAAGAAGCTGTGAATATATTTTTCTATTTCATGGTTCTCTTTTTCTACCCAGCCAAGCCCTGGCTGCCACCGGTATGGTTAGGGGCCAGGGCATACCAACCGCCGCCTTCCCCACGGACCCAGCACCGTGCTGGAATATCCCAGATGCGGAATGAAAGTGGAACAGAGGACTCAAGCTTGGAGACAGGGAGATGGAGGGAACTTTGAAAAGCCAGACCTGACACCCAGCACAGAGCTTCTCCTCTGGGTTCTTCCTATTGCAGACACTTACCAAATACGTTGAGGTGCTTCGGGTTCCATAAAACTCCGCATTTGCATGTCACAGCGACAGTCACACCCTCTGCCTGCTTCTTGAGGATAATTTACTTCTTGTGTTTAGGTTTTCGTGTTTTTTTTGGAGGCAGATTAACTTTGGGATTCTGGCCTTCGGGGGATAAAAAACAGACGAACAAACAAACAAAGTAGACTGGAACCAGGGAGAATGCCCCTGTTTATTTTCTATCTTACACAGCCAAAGGAGTTCTTCTCAAATAAACCTCTTCCCCCCTGGGCTCCGAATGCTAAAATACGCAATAATAGAGGCAGTGTCATTCCACATAACTGCTGTTG
>NC_048219.1:82183864-82283035 GCF_002007445.2 Ailuropoda melanoleuca
AAAAAAAAAAAAAAAGAAGAAGAACCTGGTCAAGGGGTTGGAGGGCCAGTCATTTCCGGCCTGCAGGTGACCCCTCGACCAACCAGTCACTTCTCAGCCTGAGTTCTCAACGCCGTCCCCTGTTGGCTTTCCCCTGGGGAGCTTTATCCTAGAGTCATTTTGACAATATCACAGCAGTCGCCTGTGGCAAGTATACATCAACTGCTGGATTAAATAAAGCAGGAATAGTCATTGTCTTCTATTAAATGCAGATGTGCTTGATGAAAGGACGCTTGATGTTTCCCTCTTTCAGAAGCTGGCCACTCATCTGCCTCAGGAAGCATCTAGGCATAGCTCAGGAACTTCCAAGGTGCCTAGCATTCCTATGTTTTCCTAGTATACATTTAGATTGATAGGAAGGTCCGTGGGAACGTCAAGCTGATTGCTTGAGACAGGACATTATACTGCGTCAGTGATTGGATCTTCCCTGGCATGTCCTCATGTGCTTTTTCTCTTGGCCTTCTTGTCTTCTACCCCAATTACAGGTTCGTGTGCAGCTTGGTGTACTATGGCCTCACTCTGAGCGCAGGTGATCTGGGCGGAAATATTTATGCCAGCCTGGCCCTGTCCGGCCTCATAGAGGTTCCGTCTTACCCTATCTGCATCTACTTGATTAACCAAAAATGGTGAGTATGGATGAATACGAAGCACGGCACATAGGATCGCGCTCTTATTGTCGTAAATATTTAAGTGTCATGGTCTTTGTCTTACAGGCAGTATCCGCTCGGTACTCCAGGGTGATTAGAATTCTTTGCAGACCAAATGCAGTTGGAATTCATTTTTTTAGTGTGTTATTACTTGGGTTTCATGTGTAGGAGTTTTTCTGTAGGTTCTCAATCCAGTATTAAAATGCACTTCCACCAGAAGCGTTTTGGATCGTCTGTGTGTAATTTCGTAGCCGCAAGAGACAGGATTATTGGCTCTGTGTAGATAGAACTCCATCGACCCAGCTATCGTGTAGAGGTTCTTGCATAAGGCATAGAACTAGAGGACCTGAAGACTTTTCTTACCCCGTAAGGCCCACTTGACTTTGTTTTTGCTACTTGTTAGTGGGGAGTTTTGCAATACTTTTTTAAAGCTCTTTTATAGAGCGCTGTTTTCTCAGCTTCCCTATTAGGTCTCTTCTGTTCTTGAGCCCTGACCAGGGCAACAGAAAATCCCATTCAGAGTGAACCAGGCAGATTGTGCTGTTTCCAGTTATCCAGAAATGATTTTAACCCAAACAGCATTCCTTTTGCACTACACTTGGTGCGTGAGCTCAGTGCATTTTGAAGGGCCGGTTTGGATTCTGTTCAGTTGAAGGCTCTTCTTTGGGGGCGGTCCCGGTTGTCTCTGCTGACCTCTCTGTTAGAAACAGAGCTTGCTGACATCACGGTCCAAGAGCCGAATCAGGCTGCATATTCAGAAATCTGCCCCCATCGCCTCCAGTGAGCCAGACGCCCATCCTTTGTGCTGTCACATGTTCCATGCTACCCTCTGATGACCACTTAGGGTTTTAGAAGGATGCATCCCGGGGAGTAGCCTGCCTGCCTAGCATGGTGCGTGTCCATTGAAAGGTGCTCAGTACTGATATTAAATGAGGCACAATGACCTGGAGACCCGTGTGCCGTCCTGTCTCCCAGACACTACCACTGAGTTCAAATCTAGTCTCAGTTACTCTGATGGCTTTGACAGGTGATGGCTTTGACAGGTAAGCTTCCATGTACTTATCCTTAAACTAAAGCTTATAAAATGCCCTGGAAGAATTGTTATAAAGGTTACAAGTACTATGGGAGTTCCTGCAGGGGACTTAGTGAGTCATGGGCCCCTAGTGAAGGGAGGCTTGTTAATGCCAGTGCCTTTCAAGCCTCTAGCAATTCTTTGAAAATTATTTCCCTTAATAAAGTGTGCAATTCATGTCACTTAATTCTGACATACTAACAAAAGATTTTCTTCAGTTTGTATTTTTAAGAAAGAGAGCCTTGTTTTACAGTGTTTAAAATTTGCCATGACGTGGATGGAACTAGAGGGTATTGTGTTAAGAGAAATAAGTCAGAAAAAGACAAATATCATGATTGCATTCATATGTGGAATTTAAGAAAAAAAAACAGAGGATCATAGGGGAAGGGAGGGAAAAAAAAATAAGATGAAATTAGAGAGGGAGACAAACCATAAAAGACTCTTAACTCTAGGAAACAAACTGAGGGTTACTGGGGTGGGCGGGGGTAACTGGTGATGGGCTTTAAGGAGGGCGCGTGATGTCACGAGCACTGGGTGTTACATGCAACTGATGAATCACTGACCTCTACCTCTGAAAATGTTAATGCACTGTATGTTAATTAATTGATTTTTTTGTTTTTTTTTAATAATATTTTTTATTATGTTATGTTAGTCACCATACAGTACATCCCTGGTTTTTGATGTAATGTTCCATGATNATGATTCATTAGTTGCGTATAACACCCAGTGCACCATGCAATACGTGCCCTCCTTACTACCCATCACCAGTCTATCCCATTCCCCCACCCCCCTCCCCTCTGAAGCCCTCAGTTTGTTTCTCAGAGTCCATAGTCTCTCAGCTTCATTCCCCCTACTGATTAATTGATTTTAAATAAAATTTTTAAAAATGAACTGCTAAAGTTCACATAACGAGAAGAGAAAGTGAGTTGGAAGACTCCGTTCTCTGCGGTTCAATTTCATTCTCTTGGAAGGTGGAGAGCATAGCGCATGCCTTACAGGTTTACTGTGAGAACTAAGTAAGACACTTGATGGAAAGCATTCAGCACTGCCTGGAACATAGTGAACCCTCACAGAAATCAATAGAATGATTCTCTGTTCTTTTCCTGCACATATCATTCGATCCTGCCATCCAGCCAGTTTCCCCTTGTTTTGTAATGGTTATGTATTTTATGTCCTGGTCAGTCAGTCACATTTGCCACCCGTTCCTTAAGCAACGATGAGTGTACATAATGAAACCGGGGACATTTCAGAAAGAAGGTTCGGGAGACAAAGCAGATAAATTTATAAGATCCTCAAGAGAAATGTGTAACGTCTTTCTGTTGTTCAGGTTTGGTCGGAAGCGGACTTTAGCGGCATTTCTGTGCCTAGGAGGACTGGCTTGTCTTATTATAATGTTTCTTCCAGAAAAGAAAGGTATGCCTTTCCGATTTCCGCATAAGGGTTTTGAACAGCACTTTTATTACAGTGAATGTCAATATAGTAGAGAGACGACCATGTGCCATGCTTCATTTCTATGATTGCGTATTATTTAGCGATTGTGTGGAGTATAATGGGCCAGATTCTTCCCATTGCCCAAACTATTCTCTGGGTGAATAATGTGCTTAGAGGTGCACTATTAATTCTTTCAGGTGATTAAGCTACCATCTGGGTGTCTGGGCTGCAGTACTGGTGATGCTAGAGTTGTTTATTTGATGATGGGGAGGACCATTTAGCTCTGCAGAGAGAGAAACGCCATCCAGGGCTACGCATTTGCACTCCCCATTCCAGCCAATCACAGATCAGAGGTCAGGGTCGCTGGTTCTCAGAGGCAGCTTTGGCACCCTCAGCATATCCATCCATTCTCCCAGGGCCCCCGACCCTAACAGCAGCCGCAGTAAGAGTGCTGTTCACTGTTGGTGACAGCGGACATTTTCTCAGTTTTATATAAAGTGTGAACAGATCATCTTCGGAAACTTGGTATTTTTATGTATTTGTAGCTTTGATGTACACCCTTATCTAACTTGATTTCTGCTCCTCTATAGAAATTATGCTACAGAGTGATGGTTCCCAGCCTTTGTTTGTTTGTTTGTTTTCGTGCTAGCGCACTTGACACATGCTAGCTGTCGTGTCAAAAACTGATTTGGGCAGTGATTTCCAGCAGTGCGGAGTGGGTCATAACTACCACTGCGCCGCTGAGGCGTATGGTACCACGAAAGCCCTGTTTTGGGGGCTTTGGGATCTTAATAGGTCTCCCTTGAGCTTTTACTTCAGGTGGGAATCGATGTGCGGTGGTTTGACAGAGGTTTGACAGCTGCTCGAAACACAGCTGAAGAATTTACTTCCTGACGCAACATATCATGAAGGAAACGCTCCTGTGGTCATTGCTTCTCCTTGAGATTCGGATGTAGCAACGTCTCACCAAAGACCCAAGGCCGCGCGTTCCAGTTCCGTACACCTGCTACGCGGCTGGTCGCAGCCTCAGGTTCTATGCCTTGACCCCAGAGAGCAGTGTGCTCACTACTGTGGACGTGACCCGTATGTAGCACAGCCTTGTAGTAATTCTCATGGAATCACCGAAACTGGAGAATTCAGTATGTTTGCCCATTTCTTACACTCTGAGGAAATTGTTACCTCAGCTAGTGCCAGAAAAGGGACAGTCCTCAGCTCTTGCCTTGCTGTGGGCTTGTAGAACCAAGCTCCCAGTTCTGTTTGACTGGGACAGATAGTAGTGGGCTTCAAATCATCATAGCTTTATTGTTTTTAGTATTTTTATTTATTTATTTGGTAGAGAGAGAGAAAACATGAGCGGGGGGGAGGGGCAGAGGGAGAAGCAGAATCCCTGCCGAGCAGAGAGCCCAACGTGGGGCTCGATCCCAGGACCCTGGGATCATGACCTGAGCCGAAGGCAGACACTCAGCCCAGGCACCCCAAGATCATCATAGCTGTAGATTCAGATTTCATTTTTCATAGACAACTTGGAAATCCAGTTGTTTTCTATCTGTAATAGCCAGTGTTCTGGTTGTCACCTTGTAGAGAAAACTGTCTCCTTATGGCCATAAGCACCCCTGTAACCTGTCACATCTCTGCCAGCCAAGCCAGTTCACGTCTTTCCCGCTCCCACATAGCTGTGTACTCCAGGGAACCAACCCACAGCCCCGCACTCTGCACGTGGCTCTTTCTACAAAAACCCAAAGTGGAAGCAGATGTGTGGTCTCCGGCCAGATCCGGCCTCACTCTCTGCTCACTTCTGGTCAGTTTTAAGAGACAAGCTCGAGCGAGCCCTTAGTCAATGGTGCCCCTGGATGAACACGGAGTAAGGAGTACTCCAGGAGCTTGCCTCAGCAACATGGTCTCTGTTATACTTAGAAAAGTGGACCTCTAGTCTATTTTTGAAGATTTCCAGGAAAAGAAACCTCACTACATCCCTTAGAAAATTGTTTCTATTTTTAATGGTCATGAGAACGGACCTCATCCGCAACTGAGCCCATTCCCTTTCATTTTATTTATCACCAGAGACAGAGAACAGATGACCACCCCCCCGCTTTTTTTTTGCATAATTCTTTCTGTATTTGCTGTTAGTCATCTTAACTATTCCTGAATCTTCTCTGCCTTGAGCTGAAAAAATTTGTTCTTTAAACTTTCTTTGAACCTTTCATATTTACTCCTTAAAGGATTTTGATGGCTCTCGTTTAAATCTCAGTTCGTTCCAAGTTCTGAGCCTTATGCTACTTCTTATAAAAGTTCTGATAAATATGTATTAAGAAAGAGACCTAGTAGTTTGAAAAATTCTATTAGCATCTTGTGTGAGCTTGGAGACCACTCCTCTTCTCAGTGCTTTTTGTGCCCATTTTCCTTCACTTTTCCCCACCAAACACACCTTCACTCTCCTCTTTCTGCCGATGGAGGTGTCCCAGGACCTACCAACTTTTGTTCGGTACCTGTGTATGATTGCAGTTCTCTGTGTCTGAGGCGCAGACAGACAGGCATATACACAGGTATACCTCTCGAAGAAGCCACCAATAAGCTAGAAAACAGATTGCTTGGCACTCCTCAGCCTGTGGTTTATAATTATTAGGCAGAGTGTCCTGCCCAGTGCATATTCACGCATTGGTTGGCCTCCAAGTAAATGTTCTCCCTGGAAGTACTGTTACCAGGTGGCCACTAATATTTTTGTACAGATTTCTCATCATTCCTTTTACCTGATTTCTATCCTTGCTTAAAGGATCCTAACTAAACCTACAATGCTGATTATCATTTATGAAGGGTTGACTACATACTGGGTTCTCTTCTTACATGGAAGATACTACATATTATCCCCATCTGATAAGGAAACTAAAGTTCACATAGGTCGAGCAACGTGTCTAAGTTTGCACAGCAAGGAGGCCACACACTTTAGAGCCAGGTCTGTCTGACTCTAAATAGTGCCGTTTGGGAAATGCTCTTTTGCCCTATTAGAGTTTTATAGCCAGAGTATTCATTGCACATGGTGAGGCTGTTGTCTTAGAGAATTAATGCTGCCTAATTAGAGCCAGTTCTTAACTCTTCAGTAGACAGGACTGATGGGAATTGGCCAGGGCTCAAGAGCTTGGGTTGTCAGAGTGACACTGGGCTCTTGCTGCAAGGAGGTTCCTGGCAGTGTGGTCCTGCCAGAGACTGAGTACTAGGGAGTCACAGCACACGACCAGATAAATGAGTTTCACAGTTGAAACGGTGTCCTCAGACTCTACTCTGAGCACCTGTGGATCTCATTTCTTTTATCAACCTTGGTCTGCCCATTCTTTAGTCACTTGACTTCTCTAGTGAAGGATATTATTCATAAACAAGAC
Source organism: Ailuropoda melanoleuca (assembly GCF_002007445.2). Taxonomy (NCBI): domain Eukaryota; kingdom Metazoa; phylum Chordata; class Mammalia; order Carnivora; family Ursidae; genus Ailuropoda; species Ailuropoda melanoleuca. The sequence continues at coordinate 82,190,428 of NC_048219.1, forward strand.
CTAGTCCCTGGACTCAAAGAGCTTACAACCTGGTGAAGAAAATGAGTGATTAGAGAAAAACAACAACAACAATAAAAGTCAGAAGGTACCGTAAGTGAATTGACAACAAAATGCCATGGGGACTTTAACTTGGGACCGTGATCGTAACGGTGACCAGCTGTCCTCCTGCGTTAAACAGCTATAAAACCAGACAAAATATAAGAAGCACTGATTTTCAGACCCCGGACAATAGGCTGCTCAGGACAGACAGTGACCCCCAAGTGGAAGGAAACAAAGTGCTCCCTAACCGTGACTTAGCTCAGGGTGTCTGAGCCACAGCGCAAGGATGGGGAGCCCAGCAAATCCTGGTGCGTTACTGAATTCAGAAGACAATGGTATTAAAATGTGGGGAGGCCAAGATTTCTAGAATTTGCTAGAAAATATGCTGGAGAAGAATAAGATACACAGAAGAAGAACTCCAGAGACCTGCAGAAGGGGCCTCTGAGTCTTTGACTGCTTACTGATCTTTGGCTGTTCACTGATCTGTGCGTGTGTTTGAGGAAGCTACTGAGGCCAGAGAGAGGACCACCAGGAAGCAGCATTCGGGACAGTTCTTGGAACCCAAGGTCGTGCCTAGTTTGTGTTCTTTTCAGCCACATGTGCTGCTCTGGGTAGAGACCTCCCGGAGCAAAGAGGCCCTACACTACAGGCTGTTCTCTGCTTGCCCTCAGAGTGCTTTAAAAATCTCAGAAGGATGAAGTGATTCCCCATAACTAAACTGCATCGTAGAACAAAGAGCAACAGTGTTTAAAGGAATACAATAAAATCCAGCACCCAACAATGTAACATCCACAGAGTACTGCATCCAGCCATTACCAGGCAGGAAAATACCACTTACAACCAGGAGACATATCAATAGATATGAAACCAGAAAAGACCCAGATGATAGAAGGAGGAGACAAGAACTTTAATAAAATAGCTATTATCAATATGTTCCACATGTTTAGAAAATAGAGAAAAGCATGATCATCATAAACAGAGTAATAGAGGCTGTAAAAGACATATGTGTGACATCTAGAGAGGAAGTATACATTCTATGAGAAAAGATGCAGCAACTGAGATTAACTACAGAAGCTCGGTGAAAGTCACAACAAAAGAAAGTCTGCAAAATGAAGCAGAAAAAAAATAATTGAATGGAAAGTTAACAAAGCATCAATGAGTTGTAGGGCAACACCAGGCCTCACGTATTTGTAATTGGAGTCAAAGAAGGAGGAAGTATAGAAAAAATTATTTGCAGAAAAGGTGGTCAGATCCTCTCCACGTTTGATGAAGGCTGTAAATACACGACAAGAAAGTCTGTTCATGAAGAGGATGTAATGGTACTGATTGTGGAAAATCTAGTCATAGATTCAAAGCCCATGACAGTTGGACAGAACCACAACAATACATAGACAAATCCAAAATTACGGTTGGATATTTCAGTACCCCTCAACGACTGATAGACAGCAGATAACTATGGATATGGAGACTTGAACATAACCTAACTGCCATTTGTCAGATGTTCTCCCCTAACACAGCAGAATGTGCATTCTATCAGAAGCACACAGAAACATTTACCAACAAGGGCCACATTTGGGCCATAAAACAAGTTTCAATAAATTGAAGAGGATTGAAATCTTCCAAAAATAGTTGTTTGTTGAGAGTGGAATTAAGCTAGAAATCAGAAACTGAAAAATACCAGGGAAATCCTCAGATATTTGGGTTTTAAAAATCACTCTTCTAAAAACCCAAGGGTCAGAGAAGAAAGGAAATTGCAAAGGAAATTAGAAAAAAAAATATATATATATATAAAAGATTTTATTAGAAAATAGAAATTAGAAAATAGAAAATATATTTAGGAAATATATAGGAAATTAGAAAAAAATATATATATATAAAATAAAGATTTTATTTATGTATTTGACAGAGAGAGAGAGTACAAGCAGGGGAAGGAGCAGAGGGAGAGGGAGTAGTAGGCTCCATGCTGAGCGGGGAGCCCGACACGGGGCTCGATTCCAGGATCCCAGGATCATGACCCGAGCCAAAGGCAGACGCTTAACCAACGGAGCCACCCAGGTTAAGCCCCGAGAATATTTTTAATTAAACAATAATTAAAGTATAACATATCGAAGTTTGTGGGATGCAATAAAGCGGTGCTTAGAGAAAAAAAGTGTTTTCAAATTAATGATTTAAGCTTCTTTCCTAAGAAAATAGAAGACAGACTTTAAAAAAATGACAAATTAAGCACAAAGCAAGGACAAGGAAACAAATAATAAGAGCAAAAATTATGAAATAAGAACAGGAAAATACTAGGGAAAAACCAATGAAAGCAAAACCTGGCTGTTGAGATCAATAAACCTCTAGCCAAACTAATACAGGAAAAAGAGAGAAGACACACATTGCCAATATCAGGAATGAAAGAGGGAAACCTATAGAACCTGTCAGCATTTATAAGGGGACATTGTGAACATTTTTATGCCAGTAAATTCAACTTAGGCAAAATGGATCAATTCCTTGAAAGATACACGCTGCCAAGTAAACTCAAAAACTCAGATAACCTGAGTAGACCTCTATATTCAAGAAATTTAATCTGTCAGCAAAAACATTCCTACAAGATGGCTTCACTGGTGAATTCTCCAAAACACTTAAGGAAGAAATAACAGCCATTCTGTACATTCTTCCAGAAAACACAGGAGGAAGGAATCCTCTCCCAACCCCCTTGGTGAGGCCAGCAATTACCCTGATCCTAAAACCAAACAAAGACTACAAGAAAACTACAGATCCATACAGATGCAAAAATCCTGAACTAAATATTAGCAAACTGAGTCCAGCAGTGCACAACAAGGTAAAACGTCATGGCCAAGCAGGGTGTATGCTGCCAACGCAGGGTTAGTTTGACATTCAAAAGCTAATCAGCCTTATTCCCCATTTTAAAAAGCCGAAAGAAAAAAAAATCATATGATCATTTCAATACAAGTCGAAAAAGCGCTTGTGAGAATTCAATATCCATTCATTACAAAAACTGTCAGCAGCTAGAAGTAGTTGATAAAGGGAGTCAAGGGGAAACCTACAGCTAACATCACATTTAATGGTAAAAAACTAAATTTGGTAATGGTAAAAAAGTAAAAAATTGCTCCCTAAGATCAGGAGAAAGGCAAGGGTGTCCATTCTTATCCCTTCTATGGAACAGTGTACTGAAATTACCAGTGAAAAGGACAAGGCAGTACAAAAACTTAAAGGGACCCGAATAGGAAAGGAAGAAGTAAAACTGTCTTCGTTCACAAGACTACATGATGGTCTCCATAGAAAATCCTCGGGAATATACCAAAAAATCTAAAATTGATAAATGAGTTTCACGGAGTTGTGTGACACAATTTTATTTCTATATATTAGCAACAATTTAAAATTGAAAGAAAATAATACCATTTGTAATAAAAATGTGATATATTTAGGGATAAATTTTACAAAATATGTTTAAGACCTGTAGAAAGCTATAAAATATAAAACATTGATGAGAGAAAATGAAAGAAGACACTAAATAAATGAATTGGTGGTAATAATAATAATAACAAAATAAATAAAGAGATTACTATGCTCAGGGTCAGAAGATCTTGTTTAAGGCATCAGTTCTCCCCAAATCAGTCTATCGTCGGCACAATCAATCCCTATAAAATTTCCAGCAGACTTTTTTGTGGACAGATATTGGCAAGTTAATACCAAAATTTTTATGGAGATGTAAAGGATATAGAATCGCCAAAAATACTTTTATCAAGAAAAATAAAGTTGTAGGACTTATCCTTCCTGATTTTATTTTATTTTTTTTAAAGATCTTATTTATTTATTCGACAGAGATAGAGACAGCCAGCGAGAGAGGGAACACAAGCAGGGGGAGTGGGAAAGGAAGAAGCAGGCTCATAGCAGAGGAGCCTGATGTGGGGCTTGATCCCATAACACCGGGATCACGCCCTGAGCCGAAGGCAGACGCTTAACTGCTGTGCCACCCAGGCGCCCCATCCTTCCTGATTTTAAAACTTACTACAAAGTTATATTAATCAGGATAGTATGATATTGGCAGATAGGAATGGATGTATAGATAATAGAATAGAATTTAGTATGAAATAAACCCACACATATGGTCAGTTGATTTTTATATTATTATTTGAGGGGACCTAGGATTTTGATCACCTTTGAAAAATGTTTTATCTGATTATAACATACATAGAGAAAAATACACACAGTCAATTGATTTTTAGCAAAGATGACGAATTAGCTCAATGAGGAAAAGATTATCTTTTAAAGTGTTGGTGCTGGGATAGTTGGATGTCCGTGTGCAAACAATTTAACTTCAACCTGCATGTTGCATCATATGCAGTAATTAACTCAAAATGGATGGGAGACTCAGAGGTAAAGGCTAAAACTATAGAAGCTCTATTAGAGAATGTAGGAGAAAAATCTTCGTGACTTTGGTTTAGGCAAAGGTTTCTTAAATAGGACACAAAAAGCACAAAGCGAAAACAATTCATTACTTAGACTTCAAAATTAAAAACTTTTGCCTTTTTTTTTTTAAGATTTTATTTATTTATTTGACAGAGACAGCCAGCGAGAGAGGGAACACAAGCAGGGGGAGTGGGAGAGGAAGAAGCAGGCTCATAGCGGAAGAGCCTGATGCGGGGCTTGATCCCATAACGCCGGGATCACGCCCTGGGCCAAAGGCAGACACTTAACGACTGAGCCACCCAGGAGCCCCTAAAAACTTTTGCTTCTTGAAAGACATACTTAAGAAATGAAAAGCAAGGCACAGACTAAGAAAAATAATTGCAAAACATATACCTGAGAAAGGACTTGTACCCAGAATATAGAATGGACTCTTACAGTTTAATAATGAGAAAAAAACATGGGCAGAAGATTTGAATGGACACTTCTCCAAAGGGATAAGAAAATGGTCTATTAGCATGGGAAAAGATTTTCAATTATTTAACAGGGAAATGGAAATCAAAACCACAATGGAGATATACCACTACACACCTCTTAGAACGGCTAAAGTCAGGGTGCCTGGGTGACTCAGTTGGTTAAAGCATCTACCTTTGGCTCAGGTCATGATCCCAGGGTCCAGGAATCGAGTCCCACGTCGGGCTCCCTGCTCAACAGGGAGTGTGCTTCTCCCTCTCCCTCTGCCCTTCCTGCCTGCTTGTGCTCTCTTTCTTTCTCTCAAATAAATAAATAAAGTCTTAAAAAAAATAGAATGGCTTAAATTAAAAAGACCAACCATACCGTCATTGTCAATGATAAGGAAGAATTGGAACTCATATACCGCTGATGGAAATGTAAAATGGTACAGACCCTTTGAAAAACATTAGCAGCTTATTTAAAAGGGAGACATACACTTGCCATCTGACTCACCTTTACTGAAGGGAAGCAGGAACACAGATGTACACAAAGACTTTGATGCAAATGTTCATAGTTGCTTTATTAATAATAGCCCCCAAATGGAAGGAACCCAAATACCCATCGGCTGAGGACTGGATAAAAAAATTGTGGCCTATTTGTACAATGAAGTATTGCTCAACAAGAACAGCAAAAGGATTGAACTGTGACCTACTGACACACAGTAACACGGATACGTTTCAAAAGCATTCATGCTAACTAAAGCCAGACACAAAAGTCTACAAACTGAATTATATCATTCACGGGAAATTTCGGAAATGGTGAAACTACAGTGACAGAACTTTGTGCATCTATGGTATTTTTTCTTTAAAAAAGTTGGGGGGAAGCAAATGAATTGTAGGGTTTTTTGCCCACCTGTGTATCATAGCAGAGGGCATACTGCTGTCTTAAAGATTTTTATCATATGCATGAGCAATAAAAAATTTGCCATAATCACCCAGTGAATGAAATAGATGATTAAGTTGAATTTTTACTATTTTGGGTCAGTGAAATGTGGCTATAACATAACTGAGATTTTTTTTTGTTCTGGCAACCTCAGATGGGCTCTGAGAAAACTTCCAGATAGCTAGTTCCAAAAATGATGTCCTTATAGCTTCATTGTTGGAATAAACTTATAACCTCTCGAATTCAGTGCTTTGAAAGATACAAGTGTTTTGAGAATTATCTTTTCTCCCCCTCAAAGATAATTGAGTTTAGTTTCCTTTTTTTTTTAAGATTTTATTTATTTATTTATTTATTTATTTATTTATTTATTTATTAGACAGAGAGAGAGCACGGCTAGACAGAGTGGCAGACAGAGGGAGAGAGAGCACAAGTTGGTGGGGAAGGGGGGGTGGGTGGCAGAGAGGGAGAGGGAGAAGCAGGCTCCCCACTGAGCAGAGAGCCTCAAAAGGGGCTCAATCCCAGGACCCTGGGGTCATGACCTGAGCCGAAGGCAGATGCTCAACTGACTGAGCCACCCAGGCACCCCGAGTTTTCCTTTTTAAATTACTTTTTTTTTTTAAACAGTCACTCTGGACTTTTGCTGGGACTAGCCAGTAATATCTGATTTTACTTTCGCATAAAGAACCAAAGGCAGGAATCAAAGGAACCAGCCCAGTGGCTGCAGAGCACTCCCGAACATTGACTCAGGATGATCAACAGCCCAACCGCTCCCCAGGCAGGAGCCCCAGAAAGGATAAGAAATAATTTTCTAATAAACAGAGCTGTCTGAACTTGACATGGGCTACCTGGGGATAAGGTGAATTCCCCGAGGTTCAAGCCGTGACTACAGACCCCGTTGTCAGGAAGGCAGGAGAGCAGGACACCTGGGTGGCTCAGGCGTTAAGCGTCTGCCTTCAGCTCAGGGCGTGATCCTGGAGTTCTGGGATTGAGCCCCACATCAGGCTCCTCCGCTGGGAGCCTGCTTCTTCCTCTCCCACTTCCCCTGCTTGTGTTCCCTCTCTCGCTGTCTCTCTCTGTCAAATGAATAAATAAAATCNAAAAAAAAAAAAAAAAAAAGGAAGGCAGGAGAGAAGTTTCAAGCATCTCATGAGGTGTTAGGCCGATGGAGTGCCCTGTGGGCACACGGCTGGAGCCTTGCCCCCAGTGCTTACAGCTGGAAGCGTCCTGAGCTTCGCGTGAAAGGCTTCTCCAGCTTTGGCTCTTGCGGGTGTTTGGAAAAAAGCCTTCTGTGGCGCGCCATTTGAATTCAATTTTCAGGACAGCAATCCCCTAACCTGTTGTTAAAGATGTTACACAGAGCGTCGCTATACAGTTCTGAAAGATGCCGTCCTGTATGGGTTGAAAACAGTCCCAGAGATCATTTGCAGTAAAGCAAATGTGCATATTTCTGTTTGCTTCAAGGCTACTGAATACCTTTTCCTGACACACTAAGTTTTCTGGAAAATAATTGAAGAATTACCCTTATTATGGGATTAATGGAAGAGACTGTTAGATCTCAAGGGCAGACATATATCTTGGGGTAAATGCCGAAAGGCAGAGCTCTTTTTCCAGAAGCACTCGTGGCTTAAAATAATATATTCAGTACTTAGAAGAGCTAGCATCTTCTTCCAAATAGCCTGGCAGACGCGGGGAAAGCCCCAGATGGTCGGGGTTGGCAGTGCCTGGGCCACTGGATTCAGGAAACCATCTTTAAAATAGATGAAGATTTATTTCGTAGTCGAGCAAGGGAAGTGAAGCATAGTTTAGGATGGAGTATTTAAATGCCTCCCTCCTTAGAAGTTGCAAGAGCATGAACACAGATTCTTGTCACTAAATTAATCCCTGTTGTAGGCCTTCTGCTTATTTGTTGAACAAATATTGAGTATTGTCCTACAGGAGATGGTGCAAGGGGCACAGATACAAATGGGATACCAGCCTTAGCCTGCAGTAACTTGAAGTGTATTTGGGGCAGACAAGATGGAAAAGGAAGCCGCTCCAGAAGTGTGTCTGAAGCATGCCAGTTGAATGGATCAGGGAATAGGGACAGTGGAGGTCAAAGGAAGCAAAGGATATTGCTTTTGAGTTATTCAAGGGAGGAGTGGTTTCCTTGAGCCATGCAGGCAGCCCCAAGGAAGGGGACAAGTGTGTTCTATCTGGCAGAAATGTCAAGGAAAATGAGAGGCAATTACTTTGGTGATTAGGACCTCGCTGTTGACCTTTGAGAGTAGGACTTTGAGGAGAGCTTGCTATTGGAAGCCAGATCGTAGGGAGCTAAGGGCAGGTGTATTTGGGGAAATGGAGGATAGGTCGCTCATTGAAGATGTCTGCTAGTCAAGGGGGAATGTACAACAGAGTCAATGAGATTTTTTTCCCTCAGAAGGAGAAATTGTTATTTTGAAAGCAGAGTCTAGTGGGTTATTGAAGGGAGAGGTTAAATATGTTTGAAAGCGAATAATTGCGTTGCAAGATCCCAGGGAGAAAAATGTTAATAAAGAACCACGGGATAATTGATAGTATTTTTGATAGGGAAATGAACTGCCATAATCTGTATTTTTGCATTTTATGTAAAAATGTAACATTAAGAAACTGAAATATCATTAGTGATTAGTAATGCAAAGAAGTTGGTCAGGAAGAAAGATTAAAAGTAGTTCCAAATTTAGAGTCTTGTTCTTTAAAGAACATTAATGATTTGTATCCTCTGGTAGTCATTTAGCGGGATTATTCCTTATCTTCCAATGGAACTCCAAGAAACACACACTGGAGAGAGCTGTTTTCCTGGACCTCCCCTCGCCTCCCCTCTGCCTCTTAGATCCGTCACACTCCCCGCCCGCACCAGAGCTTGTCATGCTAAGCACCATTTCACGTCCCTGGCTGTGGAAGGAGGTTGGGAAGGAGAGGCAAGCAGCCCCCATGGTGGATGAGACTTTCGATCCCCAGGAAGCTTGCTTTACTACAGGACAGTTTTCCAAGAGCTCTGTCCCTGAGGAGGAAGCAAGTTGAATCACCCACAGTGACCGCCACTGTGGACGATGTCGGGGGGCTAGCCATGACCCTGGGGGCGTATTTGTGTGTGCTTACTAACCCTTCTGAAAGTGTATTCCGTCACACTACCTCCTCACTGTTTGAGATCAATATTCATGCCTCTGGCTCCTTCAGAATTCAGTGTGGCATTTATTTTTTTTTTAAAGATTTTTTTATTTATTTATTTGACAGAGATAGAGACAGCCAGCGAGAGAGGGAACACAAGCAGGGGGAGTGGGAGAGGAAGAAGCAGGCTCATAGCGGGAGGAGCCTGATGTGGGGCTCGATCGCACAACGCCGGGATCACGCCCTGAGCCGAAGGCAGACGCTTAACCGCTGTGCCACCCAGGCGCCCCTCAGTGTGGCATTTAAAGGCAGTTTTTTGTCCCTGAAGGACCTCACGGTGGTACCCTTGTCCTCCTCAGACACGGGCGTGTTTGCAGTGGTGAACAGCCGTTCCTTGTCTCTGCTCGGGAAGCTGACGATCAGCGCGGCCTTTAACGTGGTCTATATCTACACGTCCGAGCTGTACCCCACGGTCATCAGGTGAGCCCCACACATCCTGCATGTCGTGCTGCAGACGGTTCTTGTTCCAGCGGGACCCCAGTTAGTGTGGGCCGGCAACGATTCGGCAAGCAGGCCTGAGCCCGGAAACTGCCTGTGTAGACTGCACTTGGCCCACGTGGCCGAGGAAAATGTACTTGTATTTTGGGCTGAATTCCCTCATGGAAATCCTGAGAGAAGTCCTCTACACTTAACACATCCCATCACTCCGAGAGGGCTCGGATGCCATCTTGATTTCAGTGGCCTGGCTTTATTCAGTCACCCGTCCTATGTCAGGCACGTGACAGGCAAGGGGACTAGGTTCCTGTTCTCCCAGAACCCACATTTTAACTCAAAGCAGACACATTGTTAAAAAGGTAATTCGATTTAGAAGTGAAAATGAGGTTTACATATTAGTTGTTAAATGTGGTTTCCGTTGAGTAGGACATGCGCCTATCAGAAAGCACATAGTCTGCTAAAGTCTCCCCTCCCCTGCCAACAAAACGTGATGGGCAGGGACGTAGCTCAGCCTTCTTAGAACTGCCTCTGTGGGCCGGGCAGGTGTTCCCTAGCTTAGCACTTCCGCAGGCTTTTCGGAGATCATTCCAGATGTTTCCCTCATCTATGCAAACTTAATGATTCTTTCTGCCTATTAATTTTATATCCCTTTTCCCCCCAGTTTTTCCCAGGCTGTCTGTGATTGGCCAGTCATTTCCTAATTATTCCTCTGACCCGTTTTCTCTGGCTGCTGGCTGTGATGCTAGGATGACCATTTTTCACAAACTGGGACGCGTTTCAGAGAAAGCGTGGGCGTTACTAGCAATTAGGCTGGGGTGAGAGGGTGATGTCCGGCCACCCCTCCTGTAACCACTCTCATTCCCACTCCCTCCCACCTCTTACACGTCCATACCTCTCACGAAGGTAATGTTCCTGGTTTCCTAAGAATATGTGCTCAATTCCTATTCGTATGCCCGACCCTTGAATCGTCAATTAGTTGAATTTAAATAAATGGGCAGGCTTCCCAGATCATAAAGCCCTGGCTCTCCGGGGGTATATCAATTCGTAGGAAACCTCACACACAAAAACCCGTAAGAAGATTTGACAAAAACACTCTCATGGTCACTTCTGTACCGTCCTCTGTAATAACCGCACTGTCCAGTATGCTAGTTACTAGCCTCGTGCGGCTATTTAAATTTGAACTAATTAAAATGAAGTAAATTAAAAACGCAGCTCCTCATTCTCACTAGCCCCATTTCAAGTGCTCATGGCTGCAGGTATCTAGCGGCTTCCATACTAGACGATGCAGTCATAGAACATTTCCAGCCGCTCGGAATGTTCCAGCAGCAGCACTGCTCTAAAGGAAACCGTGCTTCCCCACTTTGGGATTTATTATTATAAGCCCCTTGTCCCACAGGGCCTTAACGCTCCCCCCCCCCAGAACTTACTGATTTTTTCCCCCTTTCTTATGCCTTTCAGGAACGTTGGGCTTGGAACTTGTTCCATGTTCTCCCGAGTTGGTGGGATTATTGCTCCCTTCATCCCCTCACTGGTTGGTTTGTACCTCCTAGTTTTGTTTTTCTGGATTCTCTGCTTTGGAAATGCTTGTGCCTTTGAGCAGAACGTGGTAATGCACAGTTGCCACTTGAGATCAGCCTGCCCCAGAGTGTGAACCTTGTATCTTTTAGATCTCATGTCCCTCAGGGCAGATGGGCTCTGATGGAGGATGCTTTTACCCTCCAGGCTCTGAGTGTTTGCTTATCTGCATTTGTTGGAGAGTTAGCTCATGCCAGTGGTGCCCCTTCTGTCTCCATTCACAAGTCCGTCAGTCAGTGAATATTTATTAAGTGTCTGCAGTGTGCTGGGCTCCGTGTTGAGCACTTCAACGTATATCATCTCGTGTAAGCTTCACGAGAACTATGTGAGGCGGGCATGGTTGTTACCCTCTATTAAAGATGAGAAATCAGCAGAAACAGGTTAAGTAACTTGCCCAAAGGCACACCACTTAGACGAGAAAATTAGAAGAGAAACATGCCTAAGTGTGTCTTTTAAGAGTTTTCAGCGTTTTCGAAATGTCATAGTCAAAAGAAAGGGGATAGACTGAATGGCAGCCCTGAAAGTCCTTCCAGTCTTGAAATGTTCCGGTTCTGTGACGGATTAATCCACAGAGGCCCTGCGCATGTGTCTGCTGGGTCCGACCTTGGCCCTCCAAGCCAGGACTCAACGAAGGGTGACTGCATGTGCTGTGTAGACAACTGTTCTCCCCACTTCCTAGCGATGTTGGCAGGCCAGGTCCAAGGACCCAGGGGGTTCCCACAGGATGAGCCAAGAGGGTCCTTGGCTTCAGCAACGTGGAAATCAAATGTGAGCCAGCAGGAGGTCAAACAGAGTTTATTGAAGATCTAGAGAGAGCAGATACAGACGGAGTGACAGTCTTGGAGGCTCAGAAAGGAAAGGAGGGAGTCTCATCTTTGTCCAAGGGGCTGGGAGTGGTCTGGTATATACGTGTCCTCTCAGGCATCCAGGCATCCAGGAACCGGTTAGAACAAAGACAGGGGCCCTAGTGTTATTCCTTGGAGCCAGGGGTTCTTGGCGTGGAGATGTCTAGAATGTCTCCAGTGGTCTGGAATGTGCATATGATAGCTTCACTTGGTCATTGTCACCTGGTCCTTCCTTAGATGTTATCTATTCTAGAGAAATTACTAAGGCTGGCCCCTTACAAGAAGGACCCATGAGATTTGAGTCATAAGGAATGTGCAAAGTGGGTTGGGGGTACAGGTCCTAGCAAGAGGAGAAGCAGGAAAAGCAGCAAAGGGAAGAATCACCTTTTTCCTCTCACAGCGTCCCTTTGGTTTCCCTGTCTCACTAGTACATGATGATGTCTCTGAAATGCCACTGTGGCCCTTCCTTCCGTCTGTCTGTCTGTCCGTCCGTCCTTCTTTGACATGCAGTACACTTCCTTTTCATGAGTATCCCTTTCGTGTTTAATTTTACACTATGAGACCATTTCTCTAATATAAATTAGTTCCATTCTGCAAAGTGTGTCGGACATTCGGGGTTTATCTCTAACAGTCTCCGCCTCTGGATGGTTCTCCTAGAACATCAGAATACTTAGCACTGTGTCTCTGTTCCTGCTTAGTTGAGAAGAGGTGAGAGTATTGTGTCCCCCTTGATTCAGCAGCACACCCACAGTGTTGGACCTGGGTTTGTCTGTGGGCTCCATAAGTGAGATTCTCCCCGCCCAGCTCCGCCCCTTGCCCCACCTCGTCCGTCATCTCTTTACTTCTGAAAAACCAGGCAGAGGATATCCTAACCAGTAGTGGTCCCACTCACACAATTTGGAAGCTCCAGCGAGAAGATCGGAAAGCTAAGCGACTCCTGTGCAGGAACTCAAGAATGTTAATCAGCTCAGAAAGGCCCCAGAGCAACACGCCAGTGGCTTCAGAGCAGCACAGCGTTTTCTGTGGTGTTCTCTTTGAACCTGCTTGTGTTTCAAGAAACCATGTAAATTTTCCTGAGAAGGTCTGTTGGGTCTCTGAAGCAAAGCTGTATCACCCTGTTCAGTTAGGTAGCTTTCAAACCACCTGGATGTGCTAGGTTTCTTTAGGCTTTTTTCTTTCTTTTCGGGGGCATTCATACCTTTAACCCCTGACCTCCCGGGTATGTTGCTGAAGCAGGAGATTGAGGTTCTTGTCTCACGGAGCCAAAGAATGAATCCCTCAGACAAAGGAGTGAGTAAAGCAATAGAGTTTTTATTAAGCAAGGATACGGAAAAAAGCTTTCTGGAGTGAGAGGGGTCCCGACATGTTGCCCTTGAGGGCTTTTAGGGTTGGTCTTTTATTGAAAGCTAACCAGGGAACTTAAATCTTTTTTCTCTACTGACAGCCCCTTTGTGTAAGGACTAGTGATAACATCTTCAATGGCTTACTTTTTTTTAGGGTCTGGTTATTTTCTGTTGGTCCCAGGTGACTTGCATAAAAAAGACCCCCCTCCTCGGACACCTACGGCAGGGAGGTCTGGTGTGTTCCCTTATCTCTGGTTTCCTTACACCTCCGCATTTTGGGGATTTCTGTGAGCCCGATCATGTAGCCCCCTCCCTGTCTCTCCCTTCCTAGCCCCGCCTGTCCCTAACTCAGTGCTAAGTGAATCCATGAGCGTCAAGGGGATCGTTTGGCTGATTCCAGTGTCGAGAACTTTAAAGCTTATGGTGAGTGAGGATTTGGGGTGTCTCCCAAGTGAAGGGTATGTGGAGATCGCTGTGTTCTAAGGGAGTTGCCTGCAGTGAAAGCAATACCCCCCCCCCCCCCCGCTTCGGATCTGATCCACATACCTCTGTGGCCTCTGTGTACTCACTCCCACTTCTGCATGCCTGAGCAACCACTCCGTGGTTTTCCAGGGTAACTCTCCAGGGGGAAGAAGTGGCTCATAGTGTATTCTAGTGGGAAGGCGTGACTTGGATAGTAAACATGGCCATGCCTCGGTCAGAAGACCGCTGACGTCACGTGCTGGGAAACGGATACCGAGTTTTTGTATGTTTTTGTTCTGCTCCCTGCCCCCACAGAGGTATGTGCAGTGGTCTTTACCCTTTGTTGTCTTCGGAGCCACCGGCCTGACTTCAGGCCTCCTGAGTTTGTTGTTGCCGGAAACCCTTAACAGCCCATTGCTAGAGACATTTTCCGACCTTCAGGTGTATTCATATCGGAGGCTGGGGGAGGAGGCGTTATCTTTACAGACCTTGGAACCCCCACAGGTATGGCGTAGTTTTCTTCACCGTTCACATGTACCACTGGGGATGATGATATTTTGGGGGGTGGGGAGAATGTTCTGGTTAGATTTAATAGCAGAACTGTTGGAAAGCAAAGGTCTGGGATTCATAGCAGCACATTCATAGAGAAATGAAGGTGGCCAGTGATTCATTCACTTTCATGCAACACTTTAGAGCGAACTCTTGGGGGAGAAGATGTCATAAAAATGCATTTGTTGGTTGAGTGCTAGATAATTTTCAGTTTAGAAATGTCGTGGCGTTATGTGACCATTCTTCTTCTCCTTTCCCATTTCAGTCTGCAGACAAGGACAACACTTTAGGCAGTGAGAGTGAGGAAGAGGAGGAATTTTTTGATGCGGATGAAGAAACCCAGATGATTAAGTGAAGAGCCCCAGGTCCCCCTCGCAAGCAGATGATCTCCTTGCCTCTGGCAAAGGCCGGCTTTTCCAGGAAACATAAGAGTTGTGGAAGTACAGGCTTGAACATACATGGAAAGTCCTCAGCATTGGCTCATCTTTTTCAGGCACAAAGGAGGATGGAGAAGAGATTTCATGAGCGAGGACATCACGGTACTGAGGGAACAGTCGTTCATTAGTCCACAATTCAGGTTTATTTCTGAGGCCTGACTTCTGGCCAGATAGCTCAAATCTGCATGGCAGAGTGGAAAGCTCATTTGTTTCTGGAAGTCTGAGCCTATTGCTTATCCTCGATCATGACCTAAAGGCAGACATGTAAAATTCCTTCTCGTGCATTAGTGGGAAAAGATAAACCATCGTTGAGATTTCATCCTAATACCATATTTGACATCTACCCCTTATTGTCTGTGCCTCACCAGGAATCTCTTGAGGCCGAATGGTGTTCACATTCCAGTTTTGTGCCAGAGGGAAAGCACTGAGAGGTGATTGTGTGTGGCCCAGGGCCTCCAGCTTTACCCTGACTGTCCGCCCCTTGCTTCTCGGGTTCAGGGTTGGCTTGAGCGCCTTGTGCGTTGAGTCCCACAAATGATCCCCTAGGAAAAGCCAACCGTACTGAAGCGATTTTCTCAGAGCCAGAGGAGTGGCTGCAGCTCCCTGTCCACTCCCTCTGACATGCGACTTGTGTCACTTCCTCGGTCCTGACTTTTGCACACCTCCAGAAATCGTTCCATCTCAGATTCCAGTACCAGCGATCACTTCAGACCGCACTTGGTAAGGCGTGGAGCTTCATGAAGACGGAGGGCAGGGGCAGAGTGACAGACATGTCGAACACTTGAAAAGGGGCAGCTTTCATAGGAAGAAAAGAAAATGATCTGTCACGGGTTTTTGTTTGTTCTGTTTCCAGCATTGTACACAGAGGCACTTGGGCAACCGTTAAGAACTTGAACGCTTCTAATCCCAGATCAGTCCCTGCCTCTGCAGTCAGAGTGGAAAGCAAGTAATTTCATAGGATATGTTGTTTTTTTCATGAGGTACTGCCAGCTTTCAAATAAGTCTGTCACACTTAGTTTTCTAAAATCACATGCTGGAAATATCTGTTTCCCTCGAAAATTGAATGCTATCTCAAGTAGGAGTATTAACCTGGACTCAACAGGTTTGTGCAATATGGCTTTAGGCCACTTTCCAACTAGGAACATTTCTGTGTCTTCAGAATTTCCCATTTTACTAACTCTTGGAGAAAGAGAAGTTGCATTGGAGGTAAAGAGAAGACATCATGGGGCCTGCTTCTGGAAATCTTGGAGACATCACCCCCAGTTGGCTCTGACATTTTCCCATCCTCTTCCACATTATCCTCTGGTTTGCACTCTATCAGTCTGTACCTTTGTATTTGTTAAATTATTCTTATGTCCTTTAGGCCCTTGATGATGTTTTGAGCTCTTCATAAATAGGGGCCATCTCTCCTGCTGTTTGCTTTCTCTGCTGTGCCCAGAAGAATATGGGCCTAGACACAGTAAGGACCTAATAAATATTACTGTTTCTAACCATCAAGAAAACTGTGGAACTCGTTGCAGTATCATTTTTATAAATCCCAGGCAAATGTGACCCAAACCTCCAAACTGTGGAGTCCTGCTTCTCTGTCTCTGGCCGATGGAGACCTTACCCACCACCGGAGAGGAAGAGGGGAGGAACTTACAAGCACACTTAGAAGATCTTCTTTGTGGTTGGGCATTAAAGATAAAACAATGAACTAGTATATATGTGCTCTTTGGTCAAATAAAGTGCTCGTTGCATTATGAGAGTACTATGTCCCATTATAGAAAATTTGGAAACTAGAAGTTAAAAAATCTATCACCCATAGGCCCAACACCCAGAGGTAACCCGTGTGATGGCTTCGTTCTAACTGAAGACCGATTGGGAATCTATCTCTCTGTTGGCAGTGGGGTTCCCTCTGCCTCTGGCTAAATAAATGAGGATTCCATTAGTTCTGTCCCTGGGTCGCCTGCTTTCCCATCTGTGGGGTGGAAGAAGGAAAGGGGGATACACATGTTGCTTAAAAAGGCCAGGCCAGCTATCAGCTGCTTGAGTCAGTTGTGTCACTAATAAGGTTATTGTTTCTTTCTAGATGGTCTTTTGGTGAAATTTAATAATTACAGTTTTTTTCATTCTACCACCTTTTATAAACAGATTTCTTTTCCTTTTGATATTAACTGTTGAAGAATAGCGATTGTAGAGAATGTGTGCGTGTGTATATTTGCACTGATGAAATGATTGGAAAGCTTTTAATTTACAGGAAATATAATTTATGCAGATGATTTGTAAAAAGCATCCTTTTTGGGTTTTTTTATTGTATTCAAAATTAAATTTCTTTTCTCCTCAAAAGTGTTAAGAAAAATGTAAGACATAGAAGAAACCCCCAGTTTCTAGTGTCAAAGGTCTTAGAACATCTTGTCCAGAACCTTGGTCCTGATATGTTAAAAGAAACGGTGTCGTAGTTTCCTGTTGGTGAGTTAAAACCACTGCCCATTGAAAATACAGTATTTGTCATTTGGCTGCTTTCAAGCAATATAGACATTCTTTAGTATTTAAAAATGAGCAATACAACAAATAAGCAAATGAAATTTTCTGAGGCACTGCTTAAGTGAATATCGTCTAGGCACGTATTTTTGTGGAGGTCAAATTGATGAAGATGCTGTTAGTAGATTTATATTCTTAACAAAAACATTGAAATAATTGTCACTAACAAATCAGAATTATTATCTTTTAAAGATTTTATTTATCTACTTGAGAGAGAGAGCACACACAAGCAAGCGGGCTGTGGGGTGGTAGTGGGGAGGGTGGAGGAGGGGCAGAAGGAGAGGGAGAAGCAGACTCCCTGCCCAGCATGGAGCCCGATGGTGGCTCGATCCCATGACCTGAGCTAAGGGCAGTCGCTTAATTGACTGAGCCACCCAGGTGCGCACATATCAGAATTAAAATACAGCTTTCCAATCGGACTTACTCTTCCATTACAAATTCTTATTAGATCATTGGTTCTGAGATTGGAAAATATCTACAGAGAATTTTTAAACTATTTCAGTGCAGATAATTTGGCTTCTTATTAATTTCATAAAGAATCACAAAGCATAGACCTTTTTTCTCCTTAGAGGATGTGTCAGGATGTATAGAAGCACCTTTGACAAACTGGGCAAATACACAATCTGCTAGAAATTATGGATGGTCTGTGGGACAGGGGCTGTAGCCAAGTTAGGGAGTCATGGCACCATAGGTAACTATAAAAATATTTTTAGAGAGAGAAAAATGCAGAGATTATGCATTGTTGGAAATTCATCTGTGTGTTATATTAAAGGAGAAAGAACTTACGATTACCTCAATATATATGTAAATATTATTTGGCAAAATTCCCCTATTCAAAATAAAAGCTATTACCAGATGAGACTTCCTTAGCAAAATAAGGGATATTGTAGTACATGCAGTGAATTAGCACCTTCCTGGGACCTTGGCCCTCAAACTTTCTTGATCATGACCCATAAGTAATGTTTTCTTTTTTTATGTATTCTCTCTTTCTCCCTCACTTCTCACTTTCTCTTTCTCTCACCCCTTATTTATATAATGTTCAAAATATTTTATATGTATAAGTGTGTGTGTGTGTGTGTGTGTGTGTGTGTGTGTGTGTGTGTGTATAAGAATAAGTATTGTTTTGGGGGTGCCTGGGTGGCACAGCAGTTAAGCATCTGCCTTCAGCTCAGGGCATGATCCCAGCATTATGGGATCGAGCCCCACATCAGGCTCCTCTGCTGTGAGCCTGCTTCTTCCTCTCCCACCCCCCCTGCTTGTGTTCCCTCTCTCACTGGCTGTCCCTCTGTCAAATAAATAAATAAAATCTTTTTAAAAAATCTTAAAAAAAAGAAGAATAAGCATTGTTTTGGGGTCCCTGGCTGGCTTAGCCGATAGAGCATGCAACTCTTGATCTCGGGGTTGTTAAGTTCAAGTCACACTTTGGGTGGAAAGACTACTTTATTTTTTATTTATTTATTTTTTTAAAGATTTTGTTTTATTTATTCGACAGAGATAGAGACAGCCAGCGAGAGAGGGAACACAAGCAGGGGGAGTGGGAGAGGAAGAAGCAGGCTCATAGCAGAGGAGCCCGAAGTGGGGCTCGATCCCATAACGCCGGGATCACGCCCTGAGCCGAAGGCAGACGCTTAACCGCTGTGCCACCCAGGCGCCCCGGAAAGACTACTTTAAAAAAAAGAATAAGTATTGTTTCATTTAAGTTTTATACATATATATAGAGAGAGATTTATAAATATCTATAGATATAAAGTTTTACAAATGTATAAAAATATATACTCTCTATATATTTCTATGAAACAGTACTTACTCTTGCTAGGCATGCTGATAACTTATATTCTGTTCTGTTTCATTTTTTTAAACACCATTTGTGACCCACTATATTGATTTCATAACCCACTAGTAGGTTGCCACCCGTACTGTGAAATCCACGGTTCACTACTCTACTACAAAGGCTTTAAAGCTAAAATGTACATTTCCCAAACTCTCTTACACCTAGGCTTCTAGATGTGATTTAGTGTCCATCAGTCAGATACAGCTAGAATTTGGAAGGTGGGAGTGATGTGGAGGCCATACTTGTGATGTGTCAGTTCTTTTCAGCTGGGGTCCACAGTGATGGAGGTCTTGCTGAGGCAATTTCGGCAGCCACACTAACAGGGGCAACATCGATTAAAATCTTAACAAGATTTTAGGTAGAACATAGGGTGAACAAGATAGAACCTACATAGAACAAGATTTTAACATAGAACCTGGCAAAATAATTCTAGTATTTGTATAGAAAATTAAAGATCCAAAAATATTCAAGACAATCCTGAAAATTAAGAGCAAGCAGAGGGCCTTGACTTTCCAGATATCGAAACTTATAAAGAATCTTAAGTTTTGATGCAGCAATAGACAAGTAGAATAAATTGAACATAATAGAGATCCCAGAACAAGACCAAGCATAGAAACAATTTGGCAATTTTCAAAGATGGCATCACAAATCAGTAGGAAAAGAACAAACTATTCAATTCCTGATGTGAGAACTCTGGGTTTCCATATCAAAGAAAATAAAATTAGGTCCTTTCTTTTCACCATAACAAAAATAAATTCCAAGTGAATTAAAGACCTAACTGGAAAAAAGCAAAACTTTAAAACTATTAGAAAGTGATATAGGTGAGGGGTGCCTGGGTGGCTCAGTCGGCTGAGGATCTGACTTTTGGTTTCAGCTGGGGTCATGATCTCCAGATGTGGGAATCGAACCCCGTATTGGGCCCTGTACTCAGTGTGGAGTCTGCTTGAGATTCTTTCCTCCTCCTTCTCCCTACCCCTTTGTTCCTTTCCTCACACATGTGTGCACATGCTCTCTCTTCCTCTCTCTCTAAAATAAATAAAATCTTTAAAGAAAAAAGTGATATAGAATAGTATTCCTAATACTGACCTTGTGGGATAGATGGATTTCTCAGACAAAAAGTGAAAATCACAAGTCATTGAAAAAAAATTGTTATGTTTGATTATATCTAAATTTAAAATTTCCTTCTGTATGACTAAACATACCACGAAGTTGAAGAAATGTAGTAAGTTAGGAAAAAATATTTGCAACTTCTGTAAGAGATAAGGATTAATGTTCAGAATATATCAAAAGTAAGTGCAGCAAATTACCAACATCAAGAATAAAAGCATAGACATCACTGAGATTCTATAGCTGATAAAACATCATTATGAGCAACTTTATTCCAGTAAATTTTATAATTTAGATGAAATGGAGAAATATTTTGAAAGACACAAACTACGAAGCTCACCCAAGGAGAAATATGTACTCTGAATAGCCTTTATCTTTGAAAGAAATCGAAGTAATAGTTACAAACCTTTTCACAGAGAAAGCTCCAGGCCCAGGTGGCTTTACTTGTGAATTCTACCAAGTATTCAAGGGAGTAATGTTACCAATTCTACACAGTCTTTCAGAAAATAAAGGTGAGGGAACGTCTCCCACTTCATAGAAAGATCTAAAAACTTTACAAAAACATTACTACAACTAAGAAGTTATACAAGGTGGGTGTCTGGGTGGGTCAGTTGGTTAAAAGTCTGACTCTCGATTTTGGTTCAGGTCATGATCTCAGGTTTGTGAGAACGAGCCCCGTGTCTGGCTCTGCATTTAGCAGGGAGTCTGCTGGAAATTCTCCGCCTCTCTCTCTCTCTCCTTCTGCTCCTCCCCCAGTCCATTGCGCTCTCTCTCTCTAAAATAAATAAATCTAAAAAAAAGTTGTACAGGTGTAGAAAGTTTAGCAAGGTGACAGAATGTAGTCCATATGTAAAAATCAATTGTATTTCTATGTCCTAGCAACAAATAATTGGAAATTAAAATAAAAATGTACATCATTTCAGTGGATTACAAGCAAAACAGTAAGAATTTTGTAATTAGATTGCCTGGGTGTAATTCAGAACCCTGTCATTTACTAGATGTGTGATCTTCAATAACATTTAAGATTTTTCTTAAAAAAATGCAAATCAGAAAGAAAAGTAATAGGACGTTTACAAAAATATTGTTGGGCAATTCACAGATGAAAGATGCTCCACTTCACCGGAGGGTCAGAGAAACGTAAATTGAAACAACATTAAGATATCATTTAAAATCCATTAGATTGAGGAGGAAGTTATAAAATCAAATTTTAAAGATACGGAGAAAAAGGAATTCGCTTACATCCTCATAGAAACATAAATTTATCATCAACTGGACTAATAGTGACTCAGGTTGAAAATGTGCATATTCTGTGATACAGAAATTGTGCTTCTATGTGTTTATCACAGAATAGTTTTCAGATATTTTGACTCTAACCCATTATAAGAAAAATGTTTTACACTGTGACACACCTGGTACCCACATCTGCATACATATCCATATATATAAAAAAAGTAAGATAATCCTTACCCTTTGCATATACATTGATTTGTATTTTCTATCTTATTTCACCTTAAAATGAAAAGAATGCTGGTAAAGACATAGAAAAAGTGATTTCACAATTTGTAAGCAGGTCAAAACATGGAGCTGGTAAAAGTGAAACTTGATAAGGTTTGTATTGGCCTTAATACTTGCCTAGTGCATATGTGCAGGGAGATGTGTATAAAAATGTCCATTGTAGTTTTAGTAAAGCAATGAAATTA
Source organism: Ailuropoda melanoleuca (assembly GCF_002007445.2). Classification (NCBI taxonomy): domain Eukaryota; kingdom Metazoa; phylum Chordata; class Mammalia; order Carnivora; family Ursidae; genus Ailuropoda; species Ailuropoda melanoleuca. The sequence goes on from NC_048219.1 coordinate 82,212,268, forward strand.
AATACCTTTAGTAGGGGAATGTACAGTTACAATGTTATACTCAGAGAATGGAACGAAACAGGAGTTTTATGCATTGAGGTGGGCAGATCTCCAATTTCTTGAACAAAATAGTGTTGACAAGTTTTTGCTAGATCAAAGTCATTTCATGGTTAAATTCGTTAGTGAGTGACTGGAGTACTTGCTAATTATAGAGATTCAAATGTTTTTTATGCCATATTTACAGTCAAGACTATTGATACTCTGGCAAAAAAAATAGAGAAATCTCATTGTTATTCTCATTTATCCCTTCTCTCTATAGGGTGAAATCTCTTTTGAAAAAGAGATTTGCATCTGAGGATTTAGACAACTTCTCAGCTGAGACCCTGGAGCTCTTGTTATATAAAGCTTAGAAGAGATTACTTATTTATTGAAAAATGTCAAAGGCAGATGTAGCCAAATTAGTATTAAGATAACTTCAGTCTAGACCCCACAGAGCAATTGATTTTGAAGAGAATAGATTATGATGGAATTGCTTTGCTTCAAAATATAACTTCAAGAAATTGAAAGAAGTGATTGTGTAAGATGGGTGAAAAATACACACCCGACTCAGAGGAGAGTTTAATAAATGAATGATTTACCAAAATGTGGGCAGAGCTTCCAGAAACCATGGAAGAGGAGTCAGAAAGAAACTCATATGATAACAGTGGACATAGGTCAGCCTTCTGGGGCTCAGCACAGGTGAGGAGAGTCAGACAGTTACTCAGTGCTGGGAGGCACTTGAGAGTTGCTGAAACCCATCACATCAGATCATTAGGGTTTTAAAATCATGGAAGCTAGCTGTTCTTGCAGGTGATAATACAACAGATTCATTTGCTTCCTAGGGCCCCTTTAATGATTATAGTTGCATTTCATATTACAGGATGTTTGCTTTCCTATCTGCTGTTGCAGGCGGCATGCATCCATCTAATGGTGCCGTCCCATCGAGTTATATGTTTATAGATATAAATGTTTATGGATCCGTTTATGTAAAAGAAGAGACTGGAACATGTCTTACACTGTCTACAACTGGAGTGTGATCTGCCTTCTTACCTCCCTTCCCCACACTAATTCTTTCAGTGGGCACTGAAGAAATAGCGGTAACATCAAGGACGGCATCTCGCCACCTTGCTGATCCTTTTTGAGGCAATAAAGATTGATTATCATCAGCAAATAATTTAAAGCCTTATGTCTTCCCCCCCCACACACACCAATCTTAATAATAACAAATAGCAATACGGTGATCTGAAATGAACTGTTATGTCTGTAATATGCCTGCCTCTAACGCAGCATCGATCAGAAAGCGTAATTCTCAAGTTTATAAGGAAGAAAATTGGTAGAGAGCAGCAGTCACTTTCAAGTAATCTTCCCGTATTACTTATTGTAATTAATTTTTCCACTATAGTTTCCTCTGAATGGACACTATAATGAAGGAAGAGGAGGAGAATGAAGAGTATTTTGCTTTTACGGGAAGGATGGCAACAGAAAAGACCAGTGGTAAGGAAATGCCAGTCGCACTAACTTTCCTGCAAAGACTCCCCAGGTCCTTTTTTGTTGACGTAATAGGGTGTCGTATTAGTTTCCTGTTGCTCTAACAAGTTACCACAAACTTAGTGGCTTTAGACAACACAAGTTTATTCTATTAATAGTTCTGGCGGTCAGATCACAAAATGAGTCTTCAGGGGCTAAAGTGAAAATGTTGGCAGGGCTGGTTTCTTCTGAAAGAGAAGACTCCATGCTTTGTCTCTTGCAGCCTGCAGAGGCCATGGCATGCCTTGGTCCTCGCCTCATCATTCCAGTGTCGGCTTCTGTGGCCATGTAACCTTTTACTTCTGATCTGCTTCTGTCTTATAAGGAGCTTGGGCCCACCTAGATAATTCAGACTAATCTCCCACGGCGAGATCTTTACCTTAATCACATCTGTAGAATCCCTTTTGCGGTAAAGGTAACATTCACAGGTTCTGGGGATTAGAAGTTGGGTGTCTGGGGGCAAGTATATAGCTTATCACAGGTGTTTTAAGTGTGCCTTGTCAAGGGATCCCAAGTAGACAGACAGGACTTGCTGGCTCATTAGTGTATAATTGTAAATTTTATAGGACAACCTCATCATTGTTGAAGAAGCCAGGCCCAGACCATGGGTAACAGCTTCAAATGTATATTTATTGTTGACCTTATTGACCCAGTTGGCTAAGCCTGGAGTCTTTTAAGTTATTGTTTGGACGAATGAACTGCTAACAAAAGAATTTAAATCTACTGAAACGTTGTTTCGGAGTTTTATTTGTTGCCGTGTCTTCACAGTTTCCAGCAGTCTCTTATCAAAATCAAGTCTGTTACTAGCTCTACCTTCATTATGTGCTCTTGGGCATCCTATGCTGTTCCATTATAGTACTTATTGTGTAATTTAATCAATGATGTTGTCTTCCCTCAGCCACTCATAGGCCATAAGCTCTATGAAAACCAGGTACATGGCTTTCTTTTGTTTTTCCTAAATGCTAACTCATTGCACCGGACACTATCCTAGGCGTTCAAATATTTTTGCAGGAATGCATGCATAGCTCACCATTCTTCCACATCAGCTCTGTTGCTACACTGCATGCAAAAGCAAACAAAGACTGTATCTTAATCATCTTAGTAACCAAGAACTAGCACCGTATTTGCGACACGGTAGGAATTTAACATTTTCAATGAATGCCCAGACATAAAACTGTCAAAATTCGCTGAACTGGTCTGTCAAGGAAGGTACTCCAAACTGATATTCTTCCCCAAAATTAGCTTAAGGGGTCTATGGATTGCTTCGCTGAGTAAGCTACTTGTAGATAACCAGATTCCACTTGCACCTTCTTGCTACCTAATCTCACCGTTTTGTGCAAAATTAGAATTAGGAATAGAATTAAGAATAGAATACAGTCCAGAGAGAAATGATCCCCTTTAACAAGAGATGCCTATTTTGAAAATGGAAATAGGCAAAGAAGGGTTGACTATTAAATAATCTTGCTCACAAAATAACAAGAAATAAAAATGTTGGCGAAGCTGTGGAGAAAAAGGACCCCTCGTTCCCTGTTGGGAATGCGAATGGATGCAGCCACTGTGGAAAACTGTATGGAGATTCCTCAAAAAATTAAAAATAGAAAGACTATATGATCCAGTAATTCCACTACTGAGAATTTACCTAAAGAAGATGGAGATACAGGGACGCCTGGGTAGCTTAGTCAGTTAAGCGGCTGCCTTCAGCTCAGGTCATTATCCCAGGACCCTGGGATCCTTGCTCAGTGGGGAGCGTGCTTCTCCCTCTGTCTGCTCTGCCTGCCGATCCCTCTGCTTGTGCTCTCTCTCTGACAAATAAATTTTAAAAAAAGAAAAAAGTTAAAGAAAATGAAAACACTAACTCAAAAAGATATATGCACCCCTATTTTATTGGAGCATTGTTTTTTTTTAAGATTTATTTATTTAATTTAGAGAGAGAGAGACAGAGCAGAGGGAGGGGCAGAAGGAGAGAAAGAATTCTGAAGCAGACTCCCCGCTGAGCAAGGAGCCCGACACAGCGCTCCATCCCAGGACCCTGAAATCATGACCTGAGTGGAAATCGAGAGTCAGCTGCTTAACTGACTGACCCACCCAGGCGCCCTGGAGCATTATTTACAATAGCCAAGATATGGGAACAACCTAACTGACCATCCGTAGACGAATGGATAAAGAAGATGTGGTATATATACAATGGAATATTACTCAGCCATAAAAAGAATGAAATCTTGTCATTTGCAATTACATGGATGGACTTAGAGGATAGTTTGGTAAGTGAGAGAAGTCTGAGAAAAACGAATACCATATGATTTTACTTCTATATGGAACCTAGGAAACAAACAAAAAGCAAAAACAGACCCTGTAATACAGAGAATAGGGAGTAGAGGGATGGGTAAAATGGGGGAAGGAGAGTGGGAGATACAGGTTTCTAGTTATGGAATGAATAGTCATGGGGATGTAAAGTACAGCATGGAGAATATAGTCCAATGGTATTGTAAAAGAAATAATTTTGTCCAAGTACTTATAGACTTACTACTGAAATACCATTCATCCTACTGAGTTACAGAATAAATGAGTTTGGTGATTTTTTTTTTTTAACTGAGACATTTCCCTGCCCCCATAGAGAGGCAATGTATTATCTTAATTCCTAAATTAAGGAATTTTTGGTATAACCATCAGTGTTGCAACATTCAGATCTCCTAAAATAGTTCATCTAATGGAAACATGTAAAAAGTTTAGAAATGGTGTCAGTTTGATTCCAGGCATTTGAAGGATCAGTACATTCAGGAAAAAAAAAAATCATTAGGAGTTGGACCAATGTCTAGATTTTTCTGTTTGCTAGATAACTGAGAAGCTGGCTCTTGTATGTTGGCTAATATATAGGTCACCTTTGATTTATCAGAGGAATGCTTTGTCAGAGGAATGAATACATACCTGAAAACAACTGGGAATAAAGCCTAAGGGGAAAGTTGGACAATAAATAGTTGTCTTTATTTCTCCAGTCTGCCACATCCCAGAAGGAGCTGTTCATTAATTTGCAAATAGCTTCCCAAACGTCTTCAAGCAGAGACACATTTCTCACAGTGAAAGAATTTATAATCTTCCCAATCCAGTCCATCTGGAGAGGGCTGAGTCTTGATAAGGAGTTAGCCGATAAGGAGAAGGGGAACAGTTCTAGGGAGGCAGCTGAGAATTTGGAGGAAAAATTTTCTAAGGAGTAAAGTGTGTGTTGGGTTGGTCCTGTGGAACAAAGTGTCTGAGTTAACTATAAGAATAGAATCAAGTTTAGTTGACAGGGTGTCATAAAATGGCATCTAGTGAGAAACGGAGTGGCCACCCAAGTTTTGGTGTGTCTCAGTTTCTTTTCAAACATTTCAAACCACCCCAGATAGCTTCAAGTTTATCTGGGGTGCACAAAACATCAAAAGATTTCCTTAACTAGTTTCTAGTATTTCAGATTATTTCAGGAGGAAAAAATATCACATTTATTTATTCATCAAATATTTTGAGTATCTACTATGTGCTGCATTCTATTCTAGGTTCTAAGTTAAAAGAGATAACAGGTATTGAGCATCGTTCTAAAAATTTATATTCCTTGGCAAGTCTAACGCTCAGAAGAAAACGATGGAATGTATGCTATTGACTCCATTTTATGGATGAGAAAACAGAGGCTCCTGTTCAGTAACTTTCCCAAGTCATGCACCTAATAATTGACAAAGCCCAGATCATCTGACCTCACTTCTTAAGGGACTGCTAAACTACGATGATCCTTGCAGGGTTCTTGATTTTAGCCAGACCTTGCCAGTGAGGATGGCAGCCCTCATGGGTCAAGTGCCATCGGCCATGTCACCATGTTAAATACATTCATGGTTATGTCATACTTCTCGGAACAACTCTCTTAAGGAGGTTTATAATCCCTTCTCTGTTGATGAGAATAATGGACTTGGAGTCATTCAGTATCTTTCTCAAGGGCACCACTAGTAGGTGGCTGTGCTGGGTCTAGATCCCCACTTAATTACCCCTTCTGCCCTGCCTCCTGTGAAAGAGTTAATTCAAGGGAAAGGGGACACTTCTCTTTCAAAGACTGTTTCAGGACAAGCTTCAGGGCAGGAAGAATAGGTTGAGAAGAACAGACACTGGTGGGATCTTTATGTAACTAAGACTCAGACTTGTGTGTGTGTGTGTGTGTGTGTGCGTGTGAGTGTAGTTGACATACAATGTTACATTTGTTTCAGGTGTAAAACTGAGTGACTAGTCTATACATTATTCTGTGTTCACCACAAGTATAGCTACCATCTGTCCCATTATATTGCTCTTACAGTATCACTGACTGTATTCCTTAGACTCTGATTTTTATTCCTGTGACTTACTCATTCTATAACTGGAGGCTTGTATCTCCCTCTTCCTTTCCACCATTTTGCCCAACCCTCTGGCAATCATCAGTTTCTTCTGTGTATTTATAGTTCTGATTCTGCTTTTTGTTTGTTTATTCATTATTTTTACTTTTTTATTTATTTTTTATTTATTTATCTTTTTGAGAAAGAACACAAGTAGAGAAGGACAGAGAGGGGGGGAGAGAGAGAATCCCAAGCAGGCTTCACATTCAGCACAGAACTCGATCTCATGACCCTGAGATCATGACCTGAGCTGAAATCAAAAGTCGGATGCTGGGGCACCTGGGTGGCTCAGTCGTTAAGCATCTGCCTTTGGCTCAGGGCGTGATCCCGGAGTCCTGGGATCGAGCTCCACATCGGGCTCCTCCGCTATGAGCCTGCTTCTTCCTCTCTCACTCCCCCTGCTTGTGTTCCCTCTCTTGCTGGCTGTCTCTCTCTCTGCCAAGTGAATAAATAAAATCTTTAAAAAAAAAAGTCAGATGCTTAACCAAGAGCCACCCAGGCGCCTCTATTCATTAATTTTTTAGATTACATTTGTGAGTGAATCATATGGTATTTGTCTTTCTAGTCTGATTTCTTTCATGTAACATAATACCCTCTAGGTCCATCCATGTCTCAAATGGCATGACCTCATCTTTTTTATGGCTGTGTATTATTCCATTACACACACACACACACACACACCACATTTTGTTTATCCATTTGTCTATTGATGGACACTTAGGTTGCTTCCATGTCTTAGCTGTCGTAAATAATGCTGCAGTGAACACGGGGATGCACATATCTTTTTGAATTAGTGTTTTATTTTCCCTGGGTAAATACCCAATAGTGGAATTATTGGATCATATAGTGTTTCTATTTTTTTTTTTGTTTTTTGAGGAAACTCCTTACTGTTTTCCACAGTGGCTGCACCAGTGTGCATTCCCACCAACAGCGCAGAAGAGTTCCCTTTTCTCCACATCCTCGCCAACACCTGTTGTTTCTTATCTTCTCGATTTTATTTATTTTATTTTTTTAAGATTTTATTTATTTATTTGACAGAGAGAGACAGCGAGAGAGGGAACGCAAGCATGGGGAGTGGGAGAGGGAAAAGCAAGCTTCCCACTGAGCAGGGAGCCCGACGCAGGGCTCGATCCCAGGACCCCAGGATCATGACCTGAGTCTAAGGCAGACGCTTAATGGCTGAGCCACCCAGGCGCCTGTCTTCTTGATTTTAGATGAAGGCTCAGACATTTTGATTGGGCTCCTTCTGCAGGCAGACCATTTTAAGAAAGATTCTAATTAGTTATTGTATTTTAGAACTGTATGTTTTTTCTCCAGAATTAAATGAGTGGAGGAGTACATTTGTCAGTCAATAATATGGATTGAGAAGCTTGAAGATCCAGACTCCTCATTAATGGGCCAAATCCAGTTAAGCTCTCATAGAGGAAATGGAAAAGTTCTCCCTGTTTTTAGGGTGCTCTTGGGATTACTTTCGTTATTCATTCTAGGGCTACTATTAACCTACCATTCCACAAAGTATATTCAAGAAAGATTTACTGTGGCCTACTGTGTGCTAGTCACTATAATATGCTTGGGATTATAAAAAATCAATGAGAGGGGTCCTGGGTGGCTCAGTCAGTTAAGTGTCTGCCTTCAGCTCAGGTCATGATCCTGGGGTCCTGGGATCGAGCCCCGAATCAGGCTCTCTGCTTAGTGGGGAGCCTGCTTCTCCCTCTCCCTCTGCCTGGCGCTCTGCCTGATTGTGCTCTCTCTGTCAAATAAATAAAATATTTAAAAAAAAATCAGGGTTGCTGAAGCAGTTAGCCTTCCCAGAGTCTTTGACCTACATGGGATGTGGGAGGGGTTGAAGTACAGCAAAGGTGAAAAGGCCTGGGGCAGGTGGGGGCGGGGTGGTCCAAGTTTGGGAAACTCCCTACTAATAGAAATGGGCTTCTTTTTTCAAGGAAGAATTTCTTGAGAAGTGAGATCAGAGGCTGAGACTTCTAGTGATTTCAAGGGAAGTCTAAGTCATATAGCTTCTAAGCTATTCCTCAACGTACGCCTTTAATTATACCAATAATTAAAATTAATTAACAGGCTAAAACCTGTCATCTGGGAAAAAGAAGCTTGCTGCTGACAGCAAAGGGAAACAAACATTTTCTCTTATGAATACTCTCTCCCCTTATCAGATTAGCCACAATTCAAAGCCCAGAGCAAATAGACCAGGCCTTCCCAACTGCCACCACTTTTCCCCCCCACATTTGTCATTAAACATCTTTATTTGATGTTTAATAAATTATAGCTTTGGAGTGTTAAAAATATTCCCAGAAGAGATTTCAGTACATTTTATAGTCTTCATAATATCACATGAATATGGTTTTAGAATCAGGGAGACTTAGTTTCATTTCCTTCTTCTTTAACATGAAATGTTAACGATACCATCTTTATTATAAGTATGTTGTGCTGATTACTACACAATATGTATGTAAAATTCCAACTGCCAAGTACGAGGGCTTCAATAAATGGTACCACTTAGGAACTGCCAAAGACTTTAAAACAAGGACTTAATACACACATTTTAAAAAACAATGAAAAAATAAAGGGGCGCCTGGGTGGCTCCATCGTTAACCGTCTGCCTTCGGCTCAGGGCATGATCCCAGAATCCTGGGATCGAGCCCTGCATCGGGCTCCTCTGCTGGGAGCCTGCTTCTTCCTCTCCCACTCCCCTGCTTGTGTTCCCTCTCTCACTGGCTGTCTCTCTCTCTGTCAAATAAATAAACAAAAAATCTTTAAAAAAAAAAAGAGCTCTGTTGCCATATTTTATCCAAAAATGCAGTTGATATCGAATGTTTCAAGAAAACGTATCTTCATCCGATCCACTTTATTGGCCAACTGATCACTTAACTGAGGAGATAAGTCTTTCCTAAAACTGTCTCGCTCTCCTTTATTGTACTTGAAGATCTGCATTTCCCAAAGAGGAATGCCTGGGAGCTGCCTCCCTTTTCTCCCCTCTCCCACTTTTCTGAGGAGTCCTGGGTTGGGAGGAGGCCATAGCCTCCCGGTGGGATGAGAGGGGTGGAAGGATTATAAAAAATCACTTCCTATAGCCCTGCTCTACAGATCTTCTCTCTTCCCTTTGTGGAACCAGCTTGAGGGATAAGTGTGAAAGAGGTCATTGGAAAGGGTGTGTGTGTGTACGCGTGTGTGTGTATGTGTGTGTACGTGTGTGCGCGTATGTGTGTGTACGCGTGTGTGCGTGTATGTGTGCGCGCGTGTGTGCGCGTGTGTGGGTATGTGTCTGTACGCGTGTGTGCGTGTACGTGTGTGTATGTGCGTGTACGTGTGTGTGCGTGTGTATGTGTGTATGTGTGCGCATGTGCGTGTATGTGTGTGTACGTGTGTGTGTGTGTACGTGTGTGTGTGTGTTTTGTGTCATCTAGACCTCTATTAGGGAACTGGGGAGAGGAAGCCAGGACCCTGGCTGCTCCAAGATCTGGGCCACAAGGAAGAGAATGATCCTTGACGATTCTTCGTTCTTCGGGTGTGCTCAGGGAAAGATTTTGCTCTGTCCTGGTTAGATCTGCATTTAGAATATAAAAACCCAAAGAAGCCTTAGGTACCTGACCAGGAAAGCAAATTCAATCACGGATTATATGCACCACCCTTCAGGTTGATGGACAGGTCTCATTGTTGTAGGGACCGAACAATACTACCAGACTCACTCTTACCTAGCTGTTCCCCTGGGTCCTATCCTTTGCCCTTTGCCTTTCCACTTCATACACTCTCCCTGAGCTATCTCAACATCATCTGCTCTGAATATTGAGTTTGATGATCTGCATATTATATCTTTTTTCTGATTGTAAAAATAGCAATGTGCTAATTATAAAAAAGGTCATACAATGAAAAAAAGCTAATATGAAAATAAAAATTAGATATAATCCCATCACCCAGAGAAAACGATTCCTAACCTGCACATATGGTCGGTGTTTCGTGATCTGCCTCTTTCCCACTTGTCAATACATTACTAACATTTTTATGTTACTAAATATTTATTTACTATGTAATTTTTTAAAAGTTGCAAAGTCTTCCATCAGATGTATTATAACTTACAGCCAATGTCCAATTACTAGAAATGTAGTTTGTTCATTTTTCCCACTATAAATGAGGCATATAGGGAGTTAATATACCCCTCATATTACTTCCATTGGGTTAGTGGCCATTATTTTTAAATTTTAATGAAAATTGCCATATCAGTTTGATGGGGTTTTGGAATATAGGTGACGTTCGGTGGGATGAAGTCAGGAGCCGACAACCAGGAAAGAATTCTTGAGATGTCTTTGGTGCAAAATAGTGGTTTATTAAAGCATGGGGACAGGACCCATGGGCAGAAAGAGCTGGTTCCCTGGCTTGTGAGATGTGGCTAATGATATACTATGGGGTTGGACGAGGTAAGGAAAAAGGGAGGTTACGAAAGAACTTTCATGTGCTCAAGATACGGGAGGCCTTGCCATTGTCAAGTTAAGGTTGTTTTCCCCTCTAGCAAGGCATTAACATTAAGATAGTTGGGAGATTCCTAGAAGAATGTCACACACTTGTCCCACCCAGGAGTGGGGGTGGGGGGAAGTTGCAGGGTGTCAGCTTATGCTTTGTCTTCAGTCAGCCTTCTGTTCCCTCATCAGGACCGCTATGTAGTTGTGTGCTTTCTAAATTCTCAGTTATCTGAGAATATTTTTGCTGTCTTCATGATGAAGAACATTTACTTTCAAAACTTTGTCAGTTTGCTTGTAGTATGTCACTTACTGCTATAGAGAAGTCTGAAGCCATCTCACTTTTTGCTTTTTTTTAGGTTGTTTTTCTCCATCCTGGGTGTTGATAGAATTCTTTGCTTATCATTTAAATCATAAAGATTTGCTTGGGCATGCCTAAATAATCTGTCTCTTCATTTATGTTGTAGGGAACACATGAATCCTGTATTCCCTGGAGGAAAGTTGTTATGCCTTCAGGTTTTATTTTTTGATTGAGATATAATTCACATACCATAAAATCTACTCTTTTAAAATGTATACAATGGTTTGTGTTTTTTTTTTAAGATTTTATTTATTTGTCAGAGAAAGAGAGCATGCATGAGCGTAGGCAGGGGAAGTGGCAGGCGGAGAGAAAAGCAGGCTCTCCACTGAGCAGGGAGCCCAAGGCAGGACCCCATCCCAGGACTCTGGGATCATGACCTGAGAGGAAGGCAGATGTTTAACTGACTGAGCCACCCAGGCATCCCAATTCAGTGGTTTTTTAAAAAGCATATTCACAAAGTGTGTAAGCACCACCACTATCTAATTCCAGAATACTTTCATCACCCCAAAAAGAAACCTTGTACCCATTAGCAGTCACTCCCCATTCCCACCTGCCCCAGCCCCTGCAAATTACTAATTTACTTTCTGTCTGTATGGATTTACTTAATTGTAGATACATTATGTGACTCCTTTTGTGTCTGGCTTCTTTCACTTACTGTGTTTTCAAGGTTCATTCATATCGGAGCGTGTATGTAACAGCATTTCATTCCTTTCTATTGCCAGATAATATTCCACTTTGCCATTGCCAATTAATATCCATTACAAATAATTTGCCACATTTTATTTATTCACTCGTCACTCAGTAGATAACTGGGTTGTTTGTACTTTTTAGCTATTATGAATAATGCTATGAACATTCATGCACAGATTTTTGTGTGGATGTCAGTTTTCACTTATCTTGGGTATATATCTAGAAGTGGAGTTGGTGGATCATATGAAACCTCTAAATTTTTGAAGTACTGCCTGGGTGGCTCAGTCAGAAGACCAAGCAACTCTTGATCTCAGTCAGGATTGTAAGTTCAAGCCCCGTGTCGGGTGTAGACGTTACTAAAAAATAAACTTTAAAAATAAATAAATAAATTTTTGAGGTACTGCAAAACTGTTTCCCAGTGCGACTGCACCATGTCACACTTCCACCAGCAATATATGAGATTTCTATCTTCATGTCGTCGCAATATTTGTTATTGTCTGTCTTTTTGAATTACAGCCATCCTAGTGGATGTGAAGAGACATCTCATTGTGGTCTGGATTTGCATTTTCCTATTGACTAATAAGGTTGAACTTCTTTTCATGTGCTTATTTGCTTATTTGTTTGTCTTCTTTATTGAAATGTATATTCATATCCTCTGCACACTTCTTAATTGAGTTGTCTTTTCATTGTTGAATTTTAAGAGTTCTTTATATACTCTGGATACCAGACCCTATCAGAAATATAATTTGCAATTATTCTTTCCCATTCTGTGGGTAGAGTCTATAGTGATCTTTAAAGCACAATCATTTTTAATTCTTGCGAAGTCCAATTTATCTATTTTTCTGTAGTTGCTTGTGCTTTAAAGTGTCATATCTAAGAAATCAGTGCTATTCTTAGATCATGGAGATTTACACTGATATTTTCTTCTAAGAGGTTTATAGTTTTAGCTCTTAGGTTTAGGTCAGTGTTCCATTTTCAGTTAATTTGTATATGGTATGAGGGAGGGATCCAAATGCTTTCTTTTGTGTATGGACATCCATTGTCCCAGCACCATTTTTGAAAGGACTATTCTTTTTCATCTAATTGTCTTGACACTCTTGGTCAAAATCAATTGGCAATAGATGTATGGGATTTTTTTCCCCCTGAGCTCTGAATTTTATTCTATTGTTCTATATATCTATACCTATGTCAGTATCACACAGTCATGATTACAGTTGCTTTGTAGTAAGTTTTGTTTAGGAAGTATGAATTCTTCAATTGCATTTTTCTTTCTTTAGATATCTTTGGCTATTCTTTGTCCCTTGCATTTGCATATAAATTTTAGAATCAGCTGGTCAGTTTTTGCCCCAAAAGGTAGCTAGAATTTTTATAGAGATTGTGTTGAATTTGTAGATAAATTTGGGGAGTATTGCCATCTTAATAGTAGTAAGTCTGCCATTCAATGAAAGTGAAATATCTTTTTACTTACTTAAATCATATTTAATTTCTGTCAGTGTTTTATAATTTTCAGTGTACAAGTCTGACTCTTCTTATGTTAAATTTATTCCTAAGTATTTTTAATTTTTGATCCTACTATATACAGAATTATTCTCTTAATTTCATTTTCAGGTTGTTCTTTGCTATTGTATAGTAATGAAAATGACTTTACTGATTTTTGTGAATTAATCTTAATCTTGTATATACCAACTTTGCTGAACTCGTTTATTAGCACTACTATGTTTTTGTGTTTGGATTCCTTATGATTTTCTACATATAAAATCATATCATCTGCAAATAGAGATCATTCCTTTCCAATCTGGATGCCTTTTATGTTTTTTCTTGCCTAATTACCCTGGCTAGAACCTCCAAAACAATGTTGACTAGAAATGGTGAGAGTGAACATCATTGTCTTGTTCCTAATCCTAGGGAGAAAACTTTCAGTCTTCACCATCAGGTATGATGTTAGCTGTGGGTTTTTAGTAGATGGCCATTTACACAGATGGCCTAACAAACTTCATAATTTGTTGATTATCTTTTTTGTTTTTTATCATGACAGGTGTTGGATTTTGTCAAATGCTTTTTCTGCCTCTACTGATCTTATCATGTGGGCTTTGTTCTTTATACTGTTAATATGATGTGTTACATTATTTGGGTTTTATATGTTAAAACAGCCTTGCATTCTTGCAGTAAATCCCATTTGGTCATCGTGTGTATATTGTCCTTATATATGTTGCTGGATTTCCTTTGCTAGTATTTTGAGGATTTTTCAATTTATACTCATAAGGGACATTGGTCTATAGTTTTCTTTGCTTATGATGTTTTTGTCAGGTTTTCATATTAGGTTAATAATGACCTCGTAAAATAAGTTGGAAAGTGTTTCCTCCTCTTCTATTTTTTTGGAAGAGTATAAATCGTTGGTGTAAATTCTTTAATTGTTCGGTAGAATTCACCTGGGAAGCCATCTGGTCTGAGGAGTTCTTTCTGGGAAGTTTTTTGATTACTTAAACGTCTTTAATTGTTTTAGGTCTATTCAAATGTCCTATTTCTTCTGGGATTGGTTTTGGCAGTTTGCGTCTTTTACAAAAATTTGCTCATTCAGGTTATCTAATTATTAGCGTACAAATGGTCATAGTGTTTTCTTATTATTTCCTTCGTACTCCTCTAGGATCACTAGTGATGTGCCCTCTTTCATTCTTAATTTTGGTATTTTGAGACTTCTCCCCCACCCCCACCTGTTTTGGTTTGTTTTTTTGTTTGCTTGTTTTTGTTTTTGTTTTGGTCATTCTAACTAAAGGTTTGTCAGTTTTACTGAGCTTTTCGAACAACCAACTTTTGGTTTCATTGATTTTTCTCTATTATTTTTCTTTCTGTTTCATTTAATTCCATTCCCATCTTTATTACTTAATATTTATAGCTTTCCTTGAGTTTAGTTTGCTCATATGTTTTTAGTTTCTTCAGACAGAAGTTGAAGTTATTGACTTAAGATTTTTCTTTGTTTTTAATATAGGCATTTCCAGCTATAAATTTCCTGTTAAACAGTGCTTTACCTGCATCCCATAAGTGTTTGTATATTGTGTTTTCATTTCTTTTCATTTCAAAGTATTTTAAAATTTCCCTTGTGATTTCATTTTCGACCTGTTATTCAGGAGTGTGTGGCTTAATTTTTACTATTTTTTAAAAGATTTTAATTATTTATTTGAGAGAGAGAACACGAGTCATGAGGGAGGGACAGAGGAAGAGGAGAAGCAGACTCCCCACTGAGCAGGGAGCCTGACATGGGGCTTGATCCCAGGACCCTGAGATCATGACTTGAGTGGAAGGCAAATGCTTAACTGACTGCACCACCCAGGCACCCCTTTATTATTTTTGAATTTCCCAAATTTCTTACTGTTTTAGATCTTTCTTTTCTTTTCTTTTCTTTTCTTTTTTCTTTTTTTCTTTCTTCCTCATTTTTCTTTCTTTCTTTCTTTCTTTCTTTCTTTCTTTCTTTCTTTCTCTTCTTTCTCTTCTTTCTCTTCTTTCTCTTCTTTCTTTCTTCCAGTAAGCTCCACAACCAGCATGGAGCCCAATGTGGGGCTTTAATTCACAACGCTGAGACCAAGACCTGAGCTGAGATCAAGAATGAGGGCCTCAGAGGGGAGGGAGGTGGGGGAATGGGATAGGCTGGTGATGGGTAGTAAGTAGGGCACGTATTGCATGGTGCACTGGGTGTTAAACGCAACTAATGAATCGTGGAACTTTACATCAAAAACCAGGGATGTACTGTATGGTGACTAACATAATATAATAAAAAAATATTATTATTAAAAAAAAAGAGCCAGATGCTCAACTGACTGAGCCACCCAGGTGCCCACTGTTACAGATTCCTAATTAATTCTTTTGTGATTAAAGAACATACTTCACATGATTTCTCTCCTTTAAAAAATATTGATGTTTGCTTTATGGCCACACATATGGTCTCTCCTGGAGAATGTTCCATGTGCACTTGTGAAGAAAGTATTTTCTGCTGCAGATAGGTGAGTTTTCCATAGATGTCTATCAGATCTAGTTGCTTTATAGTGTTGTCCAAGTCTTCAGATTGATGCCAATTTAACTTGAATAGTATATGAAAACTTTACTTCTGTATAGTTCTATTCCTTACCCTGCCATGCTCTTATTGATGTATAAATTACACCTTTATAGTTTATGTACCCATCAATACAGATTTATAATTATTGCTTTATGGAGTTATCTTCTAAATCAGATAGGAGAAAAGAGAATTAGAAACTAATATACATATTTATATTTTATTTTTATTTACCTGTGTAGGTACTTTTACCGATGCTCCTTATTTTTAATATGGAGTCAACCTACTATCTAGTGTCCTTTTATTTTAGCTTGGTGGATTCCTTTTAGTATTTCTATAGGGCCAGTCTGCTAATGATAATTGCTCTCAGTTGTTGATTATCTGTGTATATCTTCAATTTTGAAGGATAACATTACTTATTATAGAATTCTTGTTCGACAGGCTGTTTTTTCTTTTCCTTTTAGCACCTCATATATGTCATTCCACTACTTCCTTGCCTCTGTGGCTTCTGATGAGAAGTCAGTAGTTAATCTTATTGAGAATCTTTTGTATGATTTCTCACTTCTCTCTTGAGGTTTTCAAGATTCTTTGTCTTTCAACAGTTTATGATGTGTCTAGGTGTGAATCTCTAAGTTTTTCCTACTTGGAATTTATTGGGCTTCTTGGATATGTAGAATAATGTTTTTCATCAAATTTAGGAATTCCTCAAATATTCTTTCTGGCCTCTTTTCTCTCCTCTTCTTCTGGGATTCCTATCATGCATTTATTGGTATATTTGATTATTTCCCACACAGGTCTCTGAGGCTCTGTTAATTTTTATTCCTTTTTTATTTCATTCATCTGACTGGAAAATCACAACTGACCTATCTTCAAGTTTGCTGATTCTTTCTTCTTCCTGTTCAGATCGGATATTGATCTTGTCTAGTGAATTTTTCATTTTAGTTACACATTTAAACTCCAGAATTTCCACTTGGTTCCTTTTCATAAATTCTCTTTATTGATATTTTCTATTTGATGAGATATTGTATATTTTCCTTTAGTTCTTTAGACATGGTTCCTTTAGTTCTCTGAACATATTTAAGATCATGGACTTAAAGTCTTTGTCTAATAAATCCAATGTGTGGGTTTCCTCAGGGACCATTTCTATTAATTGCTCTTTTTTTCCTTGTGTATGTGCCATCATTTCTTTTTTCTTTGAATGTTTCATAATTTTTTATTATTGAAAACTAGGCATCTTAAATATATAACATGACAATTGGGGAAATCAGCTTCTTCCTTTCCCCTGTGTTTGTTGTTGTTTCTATGTGTTATGATTACTGGTATTTGTTTAGTGATTTTTCTGGACTAATTCTGTAGTCTGTGTTTTATGTTGTATGTGGCCACTGAAGTCTCTGCTAATTTAGCTCAGAGGTCAGCTGGTGATTGGACAGAGATTTCCTTAACAACCTGGAACAAATATGATTCCCATTCTTTGCCAAGGAACCCTGTTGTGTGTTGGGAGTATGCCTTCAACAAACAGCCAGGCAGTTTCCAACTTTGCCTTAGCACTCATTTCCTGCTTGTACAGAGCCTCAAGTCAGCCAGAGGTGAAAGCATAGGGCCTTAGCAGGTCTTTTCTGAGCATTTTTACAGCCATGGGAATGTGCACAACAATGTATATAGGCATAGTCTTTTAGAATCCCAGAAATACATGGGAGCTTTCCAAAGCCTTTATGAACATCTCATTCTCCAGCTCTTCATGGTTAGTCCATTGTTTGCCCCCACTATTATTTACATCTTCAGGCAGCTATGAAGTTAAACAATTGACTATAATTCTTCTGACAAATGTGCTTAGGGAAAAGTCTGTTTGTACTGGAAGAACCCAGAGTCAGGTCAAATATAGACAGCAAGTGAGGTCAGATATCGACAGCAAGGACAGGAACTACTAGCCAGATGAAATAATGATAATTCTCTGGGAATGAGGTTTTGGAGGAACTCCACCCCTGTTCTGTTTCCTCTGGTGGCTGCCAGCCTGCTAGTTTTCACCATGAGTATCGGCTGTTAATTTTCAAGGCTACTATAGAGTTGGTAAGTGAAATACAGAAAAAGTTAACACATCGCAAAATTCTTTCTTCTTACTAAAATTCAGCAGGTGTTCTTGAATAAATCCTGCCCAGAGTCCTGCAAGGCTTTAGTTAATTTACTGCTTTCTGAAAAAGTTGATCCTGCCCATTGTTGCCAATTTTCTCATTATTTTTATGGAGGGGAGAATTTTTGAAGGTCTTTACTCTGCCATTTTCACAGGCATCACTTGCTTCCATGCTTTTGAAGCTGTTATTTTCTTTTCATGAGCATCCTTCCCTTCCTAAGCACCCTCATGAATCCTTTTCGCCTGTAAGGCCGTCTAAATGCTCCTTCTTCAGAGAAGTCTTTCCCTAGCCTGCGGGGCAACATTGCTTTTATTTACTTTAACACCATCAGTGGCCTTGTGTGTATTTATCTGTTGTACTTATTACACCCTGTGTTACAATTAAGTGTCTATATTTCTCTCATCATTAAAAGAGGTCCTTTTCATTTGTCTTTGATGAGTTTGCAACATTTCAGTGTGGTGCCATGTTTAATGTAATGAAAAGTGTTATCAGTGTTCTACAGCTTAACGTAAATGTACACAGCTATTCCACAGACTTTACTTAAGACTTTAAGGTAGGAAATGCAAAATTCACTTATCAAGAGATTAAAACCAAGTGATTGATAGACCCTCAAATTGCAGACAGATTTGTCAACTATGTATTTTTCTGTCTACTTTACATAGCAGTCTTTCTAGAAGTAGTTGGCTTTTACCCAATTCAGGGTTACAAACTATATGAAGAATAATTACTGTGTCTCCAGCTTGTGAAGAAAAACTATTGTAATTCCCCTGTATTTACAGGTATGGCTTGTTATATCTTTTTTTTTTAATATTTTATTTATTTATTTGACAGAGAGAGATAGCCAGCGAGAGAGGGAACACAAGCAGGGGAGTGGGAGGGGAAGAAGCAGGCTCCCAGCAGAGCAGGGAGCCCGATGTGGGGCTCAATCCCAGGACCCTGGGATCATGACCTGAGCCGCAGGCAGACACTTAATGAGTGAGCCATCCAGGTGCCCCTGGTTTGTTATATCTTTAACTGGATCATCTCAATTAACCTGAACTATTTATAACAGATATTTTGGTTTAGGAAGCTTCTAGAGATTGTTAATCAAAAGAAGTTATGGTGAACTGTACTAGGTCCTCAAGCTGAGGTACAAAAAATGGCAGATGTGGTTGACCTATTTGCTGTTTCTTTCATATCCTTTTTGATAGGTCTTTTGTATGATTTATTTGTTGCATGGTGTCATTCAACATTGCCATTTATCTTAGCTCACTTAAGTTTCATTTAATGATTGAGGTATAATTAGAGTGAGCTGGAAAGCTGAGGCTTTATATGATCTTGCTCTCAATTGGATATTGAAGAGGAAACCAGAATCTAAGCAGTTCTTGATGCCAGGAGCCCAAGAATGCTTGGATCTCTCCCGTGCTAATGACTAACTCCTCAATGTTATAACAAGGCAAGAATTTACAGAGAAACAAGATTATTATTTGAAATAAAGCCACATGAGCTGGAGGTAAAGTCTTAGTCTTTACTTCCTGGTTGTTCTGGCTGCTTATGACAGATCGGGATTGTCACGGTAATGGGAGAGAATGAATTGGGAGGTGGCTGTGATAGGCATTGCAGTGCAGAATGGAATTTAATGTACATGTCCTTTGTTAATAGGACTTTGACATAGTCTTCTTCTGTATGGGGCTTGAAATATCACGTCATCATTTCTGATGCTAGAGTGCAAAATGAAGACGGTAAAAATATACTAAGTTCTGCAAATCAGACTTGTCTCTGTCTTCACTCCATTATCCCATGACTCCAAGGAAGCTTAGATATGAGGCAGAGACTTGGTAATGAAAAATTTTTAGTGTTTGTACGATGAGTTAAGGAACTATAGCCAAATATAAACGAGTTATTTCAGTTGGTACCACTTATTTGGCACTCTGTTCCACCAGGTATTTTTAATGAAATATTTAATAATTAAAGACTCATTGATGTTTAGGTTTCAGACTTCATTAATTTTTTCTATTTTTGTTGTTATTATTGTTTTTTCTGGATGGTTTGATCTTGATCAATTTTATTTTTAGGGGCCCAAGAGGCCAAATTTTATTTTCTCAACATTGACTATAGATTATAAACTGCCATAAACCTATGATAAAAAGCCACGTTTTCCTTGAAATTTGGTTTCCTTAATCATGTTTCAATAACAGATATTGTGGGTTCTAAGTAGTGAAACAGAAGTGGGGTCTAAGGGAGCCTGCTTCTTCCTCTCCCACTCCCCCGGCTTGTGTTCCCTCTCTCGCTGGCTGTTTCTCTCTCTGTCAAATAAATAAATAAAATCTTTAAAAAAAAAAAAGAAGTGGGGTCTAAGTGTTCCTTTTGGCAATGATGCCCCCAGCATGTACTTTGAGAAGTTTTTCCTTTCTCAGAGGAAGGTAAGGGTGTTATCTCTAATGTAGCCTTTGTGGACTTTCTTGGTTTCCCAAAGTCCTGAGGGAGAGGTCAGAAGAAAGATTTTATTTTAGTGGATCCCTGATTTAGACGCCTACGTCAAGAACTCTGTTACCATGACAGATCATCCAGGGACTCATTTGAAGAGTATCTGCTAGGCCTCCGGAAGAGAAATAATAAAGGGGTATGTAGGGTGGCGGTAATAGTGAGCTTCCTGTGGTCCTAACATTGAAACTCTTGAGTAAAGAGCAATGATACTGCCGTCCCCAACTTCTGGGAGAGGTGGGAAGAACATCAGTACCTGTCCCAGAAAAGCAAAAAACTCACCCTTCAGAAGACATCAGCTAGAAGGTTGTTCCACCTTCCTGGGGCAACTGGTTGACTGGTCGTAGGGAAGACAACAAAAGGTGATGCCACTAAGATGTCTCTCTCTAGCCCTGGGAAACCCGAGTGAATGTGCTAGTCTGCTAGAGCTGCCAGAACAAAATACCACTGACTGGGTGGTCTAAACAAGGAAATTAATTTTCTCACAGTTCTTTTTTTAAATTTTTTTAAAGATTTTATTTATCCATATGATAGAGAGAGGGAGAGAGCACAAGCAGGGGGAGCAACAGGCAGAGGGAGAGGGAGAAGCAGGCTCCCCTCTGAGCAGGGAGCCTTACATGGGGCTCAATCCTAGGACCCTGGGATCATGACCTGAGCTGAAGGCAGACGCTTAACTGACTGAGGCACCCCAACTTTCTCACAGTTCTGGAGGATAGAAGTCCAAGATCAAGGTGCCAGTAGGGTTGGCTTCTCTTGAGGCTCCTTCCAGATGACTGCCTTTTCCTGTGTCCTCACATGGCCTTTCCTCCAGGCAGACATCCTGGTGTCTTTTCCTTTTCTGAGGATTACAGTCGGATTGGATTAGGGCCCCACTCAAAAGGTCTCATTTTAATTTGATTACCTCTTGAAAGATCTGGCCTCCATATACAGTCACATTCTGAGGTACTGAGAGTTAGGAATTTAACAAATGAATTTGGAAGGGACATAATTCAGTTCAAAGCAAGATGGGACAGGAAACTCTACCACTGGGGGGGTGGAGGAGCGGGAAGCTCACAAAAAAGGGAACTGTAATTGACTTGGCAACTAATGATCATCTAGTTATAATCAAAGGAGCAGAAGTGTAGTCAAAAGAACTGAAACCTCTGGGATGGTTGGGACTCTTATCCCAATTTATCTTTCTCCCAGAGCAGCAGGAGAAGGTGACAGTGGCAGTGGGCATGGTATAAAGGAAAATGGTGTTGCTCGTGAGGGAAACAAGGGTCAGCAACATATCCAATCAGCCACAGACAGATCTGTTGAGCATTCAAGAGAATAAAAATATGTAAGACCCAGTCCCAGACATCAGAGACCACAAAATCCCATTTAAGCACAAGGCAGGAACATGTGGAAAGTTATTAAATACAGAAAAATGATCCAAGTGGTTACCAGGATTTTTTGGAGACCCCTATGTGCCCAACACTGGGCATGGTACTAGGAATTCAATGGAGAGCACACAGGCCTGGTCTCTGACCTCTTGTGGCTTCTACTCTAGAGGGGGAGACAGACTAGTAGCCACACAAATTAATTTCAAACTGTGATAAGTGCTTTAAGAAGCAAAGGACAGCGGGACAGGATTGAGTGTGAGAGAGAACAAATCCATCTCAAGGGAGTTCTGAGGAGCTGACATGTAAGTTGAGGCCTCAAGGATAAGTTAGCCAGGCAAATAATCAAGGGGACCTTGTTCCAGCAGAGGGCATTATGTGAGCTAAAAGCAGCATATCACTTAAAAAAATAATAATGTGGGGGCCCCTGGGTGGCACAGCAGTTGGGCATTTGCCTTCGGCTCAGGGCGTGATCCCGGCATTGTGGGATCGAGCCCCACATCAGGCTCCTCTGCTATGAGCCTGCTTCTTCCTCTCCCACTCCCCCTGCTTGTGTTCCCTCTCTTGCTGGCTGTCTCTATCTCTGTCGAATAAATAAATAAAATCTTTAAAAAATAATAATAATAATGTGAAATTTTTTTCTGATTATATAAATGATATGGGCTTATAGAAAATCTATTTTATACAGAAAAGTATAAAGTACCTGAAACCTCACTTCCTTGAAATAACTACTATGAGAATATATGCTCTATTACATGGTAAACTGCAGCTGAAGACCTCTTTTTCTTTTTTAGTTTCTTCCCATCTTGTCTCTGCCTCCTTCCTCTCTGTCCACCAATCGTGAGCCATTTGTATCCCATTTCTTAACTAATAACCTTATCTGTATATTTCTATACTTTTTCCAGATTATTATATATATACTACCTACATATTACTACCCTCAAATGCTGATTTAATTGGAGTAGGGTCCAAGCATCTGTGGTTTTCAAAAGCTCCCCAGATGATTGTATGTTTAGCCAGGGTTGAGAACCACTAATTCTAATTATTCTTTCAAATAGTGGCACACTGTCGTCTGGTGTGGATGGTCACATTTTGCTCCACCATTGATAGGCAGGCAATCCCTTTGTCTCCACTATAAATTATGCTATAATATACATTCTTGCACTTATATTTTCTAGCTCACTTGTAAAATGGAATTAATGATAGCACTTATCTCTGTTGGCTTGTCATGTAGATGAAGAGGCTTAATATCTGCAAAATATTTAAAACAGTACGTGATGTGAATGTGTTTAAGATATATTAACTACTATTATTGATGATATCATCATTATTACTTGTATCTGATACTTTTATATATGATTATTTATTTTGGGGGGTTGAATTTTGAAGGGTGAGATTTCTGGGATATATTTTTTAAATTTTGATAGATATTGCCAGAATACTTTCCAAAAAGGTAACAATGATTCATACTTATACTGACAATGTTTCAGAAGGATAATTCCCCCAAATCCTTGTCAGCAACAGAATTTTCTACTCTTTTTAAAGCATTTACCAGATAGGTAAAAAGTGATATTACTTCTTTAATTCCTTATTTTATTTTACATTTCTTGCACTATAAGATGAGCTTAATGTCCTTCCTATTTTATTGGTCATTTTGATTTGGTGGTGGTGGTGGTGATGATGGTGTATGTGTGTGTATGTGTGCATGTGTGTGTGTGTGAGAGAGAGAGAGAAAGAGATTCTCCTTTTATTTTCCTTTGCCTATATTTTCTATTGGAATATTTGTCTTTTTTTAATCATTTGTAAAAGCTCTTTGTTGACACATTTAGTGACCTTTTTTCTTCATTTACCTTGTGAATATTTTATCCCAAACTATTATTTACCTTTTTAGTTTTTTGTGGTGCCTTCGTTCACATAATCAGTTTTAATGTTTGTATCATCAAATATATCTGTATTTTCTTATATACCTTATGGGTTTCTTGATTGAAACCCAATTCCTAGATTTTACATATGTTCTCTTAAAATAAAAAGATTTAAGAAATACGAATTTATTTTACCTTAAAAACAGTAAGGTGAAGTAGGGGGAAGAAAACTTAATTTTCTTCTGGGTAGAGAGACAGTTTTTATACCAGCATTTTAAAAATAAGGCATCTTTTCCAGCTTGGTGCTTTTAGAGAAATAAAAAAGATAAAAAAGATAACTGGGGCTAAAATTTTATGGGAATGGGGGAGAGGAGTAGTGAGAAATGAGAGTTGAGAAGTAGTCAGGAATCAGATCACATAGATGGTAGGCATAAAAAAGGACTTTGGAACTTAACACAAAAACGCAATTCCAGGGGCGCCTGGGTGGCCCAGTCAGTTGAGCATCTGACTCTTGATTTCAGCTTGGGTCATGATCTCCGGCGGGGGCGGGGGGGGGGGGGAGGGGAGTCTGCTTGTCCCTCCGCCTCTGCTCTTCCCTCTGCTCAAGTGGCATGATCTTTGTCTCTCAAATAAATAAATAAATACAATCTTTAAAAACATTATTTAAAAAATGGCAATTCCATTCAAGAGTCTGAGCAGGAGAGTGATATGAACCAATGAGAATTTTAAGATAACTCACCCCAGGAGTCTTACATCTCTTTGGGGCTCCCATATATATACATAAATCGGGTTTTCCCCCCCTTCTGTTTGAAAAAACAACAACAACAACAACAAGATTGCTCACCCCAGTGTGGAAATGGTGCCAAGATACAAGTAAGGACGTGCGGGGATGGTTTATACTGGAATAGTCCAGGGAAGATGCAATGATGATGTAGAGAAGCAGGGGCACTGGTGGTCAGGGTTGGATGGATAGACCCAAGAGCTATTTTGGAGGCAGACAAGGTTGAAGGGAAGATTGAATGTGGAAGGCAAAGGATGGGAAAGAGTCCAAGATCACTTCAATATGGGCATAATGGTGGTTCCTTTTTCTGATCTCCATAAAACTGGACAAAGAACAGACTTGAGAGAAATATCAAAAATTTAGTATGAAAGAGATGAAAACAATCATAAAGGAACATAAAGTCTGTGGCAGTCAACTTGAAAATTTAGAGGAAATGGATGATTTTTGAGTCAAATGTAAACTGCCAACACTGACCCTAGAAGGGGTAGAAAAATTAAACGTATCAGTAGCCTTGGGAGAGATTTAAAAATGGAGATTTTTCACTTTTAATAGGACCAGACCAGGCCAGAACGCTTTGGCAGATGAATTGTATCTAAGCTTTGAAGAAAAGGCATTTCTTATATTATTTAATTCATTCTAGACTACTGAAAGATATAAATGAGTTACAGCATCGTTTCCAGGCAGAAACCTCAAAACAAAGGGAATCAGAAGTAGAGTCAATTATGGCACACTTACATCACGGACTACTGTAGAGCTATTTAAAGAGTGAATTCTGTCTATAGCAGCAAACAATGGTTGGGGGGATTTATACACTATATTGTTAGGGGGCAGGATGCAGAGAAAGTGTATATAATATTATCCTATTTTGT
This sequence comes from Ailuropoda melanoleuca, assembly GCF_002007445.2. NCBI lineage: Eukaryota > Metazoa > Chordata > Mammalia > Carnivora > Ursidae > Ailuropoda > Ailuropoda melanoleuca. The sequence continues at coordinate 82,237,228 of NC_048219.1, forward strand.
AAAAAGAAACAGCAAAACAAAACCTAAATGCTATGTGTATACAAATGTACAGGCAATGTAGGTTCTTACTTTTTCTTTGTATATTTCAAATGGTTTCACTTGTTACCCTGAGAATATATTACTTGATATTACATGACAAAAGATGAAAACTAATCAGTTAGGTTTTATATATGTTGATTTTGAGAAATCTTTAAGCTATCTAGAAGGAAATGCCAAATGGTCAAGATATTGTAAGATCTAGTGTTTGGAAGAAAGGCGTGAGCTGGAGGTCATCAGTGGAGATTATGGCAGTGGACATCTGAAGTCATGGGAGTGGGTAGGACTGCTAAATGGGTATGTAAAGTAAGTGAAAATAAAACACAAGACCACACTAGAAGGAACTCTGGCAAAGAGATATCCAGTGAAAGAGGAAGCACCAATGAAAGAGACCAAGACGGAGCAACCAGAAACGCCACAAGGCAAACAAATGTTTTTGGGATAGTAGACATTGACTGGTGTGGGGTTCAGAGGGACCTCACTTTGGTAGAAGTGGTCTTCACAGATAACCCAGAAACCCATAAGAGGAATAATCTCTCTCCCCATCCCTGCTATTTCCTTTTCACCACCAGAATATCATTGACACCCAATTGTTCCACATCCTTCACAGCTTCTTTCTAAGATAGCATAAGGACAGGGATTTATAAGTACTATTGACTCAAAAAAACAAAGCTTCCTTGAATAAGCTCTTATGCTTGAACACCATCAAATGGGATTGGAGGAAGCTGGGGCCAATCTATGGAGAAACCAGTGCCTTCAGACAAGGCTTTGAAAACAGAATTTTCTATTAGAGGCACCATTGAGGAGCTGAATGGACCAAATGTCTAAGAAAGGCCTGTGCTTGTGGTAGACAGTACCCAGGAGCTCTTAGAGGAGCCATTCCAGTCCAGGAGCTAGAGAGTTTATGTGTCACTCAGATCTTTCCTCTTCTTTCTAACCCTACTGCTCTTACTCTGGTTCACTGCCTAGTGGGATCACTTCCGAACTAGTCCCCTGTGTGTGGCTTCTCAGGGTCTCCACCTAATGTTAGGTTGTGCTCTGCACAAGGATACCTGAGTGAGGGATGAGTAGGGCTGAAATCTAATGTGCTCTACTTACCAACCCATGAAACTTTGTGTGGACTGCTTCTCCTTGGAAGGTCTTGCTCACACTGGTGTGGTCAGCTCACTAAACATTAGCCTTATAGGATTGGGAAAGAGGCCACCCTTCCCCGATTTGCACACTGGGTGTTGAAGTGTGTAGTATCAGTTCTGAGTCCCATGACAACAACAAACCAGACACTATCTCTGCCTGCAAGGCTGACTGGCTAGTTGAGGTGGATAATCCCATACAAACTGGCTGCACAGTAAATTACTTTAAAGAATAGTTTCTAACATACTGTTGTATTATTCAGCATTCTTCAAAGGCTCTCCACTGCCTACAAGAAAAAATCAAAATATCTTAGCCTTGAATTCAGTATCTTGTGTAATCTCTCTAAACTGGCATCCTCCAGGTGGTCTGCTGTGACCACGGTCCCTGACAGTGTCTCTCTGCCTGTGTCTGGGTGGTATCCCTGGCTTAAGATACTCCCTCCCACCTATCTTTCATAGCACTCACCTCCCCAGTATGCTTTTATGTGCTCTCAGCTTTCCTCTCCATGATTCCCTGCAGCAATTTGTCTGGGCCAGCTGGGGAGTGAGCCATCAGTACAGGACTGATGACACCATTCTTAATACTTTGGCCTCGACTCTCTAACTTTACCTCAAGAAGGAACCTATGGAATCAGTAGAATCTTTGCATTGTTGGTACCCAGCACAGAACTTGTACCAAGCAAGAGGGTGATGAGTTTGGTTGTGTAGTCTGAAGATTGTTTTAAAATTTCCCAATGTACTTGCAAATATTTCTGTCAAATGCTTGCCCCTGAAATTGTATAGCTACCTTGAAAAGATAGACATGTACTGCAAAATGATTTACGAATGTTCTCTTACTGCCTCTGACCTACATATAGTTTTGCTTTCTCCTGTTTATATCTTCCCTGCCTCAGTATGATACATCTTAATAAAGAAAACCAGCACAGACATAAATACTTTACAGTTGTGCTAATAATATTTTCCTACTTTCAAACATTTGTAAAATTGAATCTGTTTTCTAATTATGCAGAATAATATTGGCAAAACTAGAAAGCAAATATAAGGGAGGCATCAAGAAATGAGCTTTTTATTTTGTTTTACCTTAAATAGCAATTTGTAGCATTTACACCTTTTGCTGATTATAAATAGCATATACTCATTATAGAAAATGTATTAAAAATGCACACAAAAAAGCCCATAATTATTCCACCATCCCAAAATAACAGCCATTAACTTCATTTTGTATTTTTCTTCCCCTCCTCCTTCTTCCTGCATATTCTTAAAAATTTCCAGTATACCTGGTTATTAAAATGTATCATTCAGAAAGGTTACTGTCCAAGGCAGTAATAGGACATTAACATGTCCAGAATGACCCTCTTGATCTTTCTCTCATAATATTAGACATCATTATTTCAATCTGACTTGTTAGTTCTCTGATTCTGAAGTTTAAAACCATGACCAGCATCTTAATAATTAGCGGTATATGAGATCGAATAACGAGAGTTCAAAACAGACACTGCTGGATGTCGGATCTCTGGTGCCACATGGAAGAGCTTGGGAGTCGGTACTTCATCTTAACAAGTAAAACACTGAACAGACCAAAAAAATCAGCGACTCTTGCTGGATTCATAAAAGAGAAGACGCCACAGGGCAGACCACTGCCCTCCAAATTGAAGAGACAGGTGAATACAGACAGTCCCAGCTTACCAAAGCAGAACTGGGGAGAAAGATGTGGAGAAAGGGGATCCCTCCTACATTGTTAGTGGGAATGCAAGTTGGTACAGCCACTCTGGAAAACAGTGTGGAGGTCCCAAAAAGTTAAAAATTGAGCTACCCTATGACCCAGCCATTGCACTACCGGGTATTTACCCCAAAAATACAGATGTAGTGAAGAGAAGGGCCATATACACCCCAACGTTCATAGCAGCACTGTCCACAATAGCTAAATAGTGGAAGGAGCTGAGATGCCCTTCAACAGATGCCTTGATTAAGAAGATGTGGTCCATTTATACAATGGGATATTACTCAGCCATCAAAAAGAATGATTTCTTAACATTTGCAGCAACATGGATGGGGCTGGAGGAGATTATGCTAAGTGAAATAAGTCAAGCAGAGAAAGTCAATTATCATATGGTTTCACTCATTTATGGAACATAAGAAGTAGGAAGATCGGTAGGAGAAGAAAGGGATAAACAAAGGGGGGCTAAACAGAAGGGGGGAATGAAACATGACAGAGTATGAGTATGGACTCTGGGAAACAAACTGAGGGCTTCAGAGGGGGGGTGGTGGGGGAATGGGATAGATTGGTGATGGGTAGTAGGGAGGGCACTTATTGCATGGTGCACTGGTGTTATACACAAGTAATGAATCATGGAACTTTACATCAAAAACTAGGGATGTACTGTATGGTGACTAACATAATATAATAAAAAAATATAATTATTAAAAAAAAAAAAGAACCGGGAAGAAAGAAACCGCTCTGGGAACCAGTAGCAGGGCGGGAAATCCTGAACTATGGTTGACACGTTGCTGGAAACAACTCTGAGATAAAAACTCCAGGGACCCAGTCATGAGGGGCCTCCACAGTTTTGTGAGATTTATGTCTAGGTTTTCTACCAGATCCTTACAGTAATTACCAGAAAAAAAATGTCCTCATGCTTCCTGCGGGGGAGGGAGAAGGAACCATTTTTAAATACACCCCAGCAATCTGTTCTTTCAAACAATGCCTGCCTTTAGCAGAAACTCATTAACCAAGGCCTAACCTGCTGGGGTATTACCAAGAACTGACTCAGAAGAAGGGAAAGACCCAACTCCAGTAAGCTTTAGCCTTCCACTGGAAAGAAACAAAATAGGCAACTCCTGCCCACTCTGGCCATCCTGTCCTACTTCCGGAGGGAAGAAAACACTGAGAAACTAATGAAGTTCACAGTCCAGAGGGACAGGGTTCCTAAAAGTCAGCAACCTAATCATAGGACTAGAGAAGTCTTCCGCTCCCGCTGGACCACCTTACTCAAGGCCTATTTAGAGCAGTTCGTTTTACCCAGAATGTCCAGCTGTCAAGGAGAAGTTACAAGGCATATGAAAAGACAGAAATCACAATCAGAATCAGATGTTACAGGGATATTGGAAGTATCAGATAGGAAATTTAAAACAACTATGGTTAATATGCGAAAGGCTCTCATGGATAAAGTAGACCACATACAAGAACAGATAAGCATTGTAGGCAGAAAGATGGAAATCCTAAGAAAGAACCAAAAAGAAATATAGGAAATTTCCCTGGGGTAGGTGATGATGAACATCTTTTTGTGTGTCTGTTGGCCATCTGTACATCTTCTTTGGAAACATGTCTGTTTATGTCCTCTGCCCATATTTTAATTGGATTATTTGTTTTGGGGGGTTGAGTTTTATAAGTTCTCTATGTATTTTGGATACTAATCCTTTCCAGGTATGTCATTTGCAAATATTTTCTCCCATCCCAAAGATCGCCTTTTAGTTTTGGTGATTGTTTCCTTTGCTGTGGTGAAGACTTTTATTTTGATGTAGTCCCAATAGTTTAATTTTGCCTCTGCTTCCGTTGCCTCGGGAGACATATCTAGAAAAAGCTGCTATGGCCAATGTCAGAGAAATTACTGTCTATGCTTTCTTCGAGGACTTTTATGGTTTCAGGTCTCGCATTTAGGTCTTTAATCCACTTTGAGTTTGTTTTTATGTATGGTGAAAGTGAATGGTCCAGTTTCTTTCATTTGCATGTGGCTGTCCAGTTTTCCCAACACCATTTGTTGAAGAGACTGACTTTTTCCCATCAGATGTTCTTTCCTGCTTTGTCAAAGATTAATTGACCATATATGTGTGAGTTCATTTCTGGGTTTCCTATTCTGTTCTGTTGATCTATGTGTCTATTTTTGTGCCATCACCACACTGTTTTGATCTCTATAGCTTTGTAATGTAACTTGAAGTTCGAAATTGTGATGCCTCCACCTTTGCTTTTCTTTTTAAGATTGCTTTGATGATTCAGGATCTTTTGCGGTTCCATACACATTTTAAAATTGTTTGTTCTAGTTCTGTGAAAGATGCTGTTGGTATTTCGATAGGGATTGCACTAAATGTAGAGATTGCTTTGGGTAGTATGGACATTTTAACAACATTTGTTAAAACTTTTATTTTTTGTATTCTTAATTGAGCTAACAGAAATTGGTTTGTTCAAAATAATAGCAACAATGTATTCAAGTGGGGCACCTGGGTGGCCCAGTTGGGCTCAGGTTATGATCCCAGGGTCCTGGGATTGAGCCCCATGTCAAGGTCACTGCTCAGCAGGGAGTCTGCTTCTCTCTCTCCCTCTGTCCCTCCCCCTGTGCTCGCTCTCTCAAATAAATAAATAAATAAATAAATAAATAAATAAATAAATAAATAAATAAAATCTTTTTAAAAAATTAAAAAACCCCCAAAACAATGTATTCAGTTATGTGTGCTTATGTATATCCTATGTATATGTACTACGTATGTAGTCTTATATATAAAAATGAATGTTAGCGATGACACCAGGGATAGATGGGATGGGAAGAAAGAGTTAGGATTATTTTGGTCTTAGAAGGTACTCATACCACCTATAAAGTGGTCTAGTGTTATTTGAAAGTAGATTTGGATTAGTTGTAAGTGTGTATTACAAAACCTAGGTCAACAACTAAAAAATTTAAAAATTAGCAAATCAGATCCAACAATACTGAAGATACAACACCAAGAGTGAAACATGATGTAAACTATGGACTTTGGATGATAATGAGGTTCACCAGCTGCACAAATGTTCTACTCTGGTGGCAGATGTTGGTAATGGGGAGGGCTGTGCCTGGGAGGGGGGGGAGGGATATATAGTAAATGTTTGTACCTTCTCTGAATTTTTCTGTGAACCTAAAACAGCTCTAAAAAAAAGTCTTTGTCTTCAGTTACTTTACACAATACTTATATTTTTTTCAATAAAATAACACAGAATATATTATGAGTAATCTGTTCAGTTGATTTTATTTTCATTACAATCAATATTGTTGGGTTTCTGTATTTTATTTTATTTTATTTTAAAGATTTTATTTATTTATTTGACAGAGAGAGACAGCCAACAAGAGAGGGAACACAAGCAGGGAGAGTGGGAGAGGAAGAAGCAGGCTCCCAGCATAGGAGCCTGGTGTGGGGCTCGATCCCAGAACGCCAGGATCATGCCCTGAGCCGAAGGCAGATGCTTAACAACTGCGCCACCCAGGCGCCCCTGGGTTTCTGTATTTTAAAAATTATCTATGGTAACACTTTTTTGGTGAAAAGTTCTATGAATTTTAACACATATATAGATTCATGAAAACCCCACCAAAATTGGGATACAGTACAGTTCCACCAACCCAAAATTCCCTCAGCTCACTGCTTGTCGTTACATCCTCACCTCATCCCAAACACCCCGGCAACCCCTGATCTGTTCTCTACCATTACAGCTTGATCTTTTTTGAGAATTTTTCAGGATGCCAAATAAATGGAATCATATGGTTTGTAACCTTTTGATATTGGGTTCTTTCACTCAGCATTGTGTATTTAAGATTCCACCATGTTGTGTTTAGTTTGTTGCTTCTGATTGTTGCATAGTAGTCTGGTGTGCAAGTTCCACAGTTTATTTATCCATTTGCCTGTTGGAGAGCTTTGGGGTGGTAGCCAGCTTTTGACTATCACATGTACAGCTGCTGCAGATGTTCACGCACAGGTTTTTATATAAACCAATTTTTCATTTCCCTAGGCTACAATCATTGCAGTGGGATTGGTGGGGGTCACATTTATATTTAACTTTATGAGAAATCACCATGTCATTTTCCAGAGTAGCTGTACCATTTCACATTCCCAGCAGAAATGTATGGTGTTCTAGTTGCCCTGTGTACTTGTCAGCACTTGGTATTGTCAGTATCTTAGCCATTCAAGTAAGTATGTAAGTAATGATATCTTATTGTGTTTTTAATTTGCATTCTTCTAATGGTTAATGATTTTGATGATCTTTTCATGTGCTTATTTCCCATTCTTATATCCTCTTTGGTGAAGTGTCTGTTTCAGTTCTTTTCCCATGTTTTTAATTGTGTTACTTGTTTCTTGCTGTTGAGTTTGAGAATTCTTTGTATATTCTGGATACAAGTCCATTACGGAGTATGTAGTTTTCAGATATATTCTCCTAGTCCATAGCTTGTCTCTTTATTCTCATAACACTGTCTTCGGAAGAACAAAAGTTTTTTTAATTTGATGAAGTCCAGTTTGTCAGTTCGGGTTTTTTTATGGATCATCTGTTTGGTGTTATTTCTAAGACAGATTTGCTTAACCCCAGTCACAAGGATTTACCCTGTGTTTCTTCTAAAACCATTTTATTGTTTTATTTCTTCATTTAGACTATGATCTATTTTGAATTAATCTTTATGTAAGGCGTGAGCTTTATGTTAAGGTTTCTTTCTTCCCTCGTGTTTCCTTATTGTTCCAATACCCATTAGTTGAAAAGAATATCTTTCTTCCACTGAATTGTGTTTACACTTTGTCAGAGATCAAATGGCTGTATTTGTGTAAGTCTATATCTAGAGTTTCTATTTTGTTTCATTGATCTCTGTGTCTGTATCTTCTATCTGGCTCTCTTTTAACTAAAAAATTAAAAAATAAAAAAAAACCAAACCAGAAATATTTGTCATGTGTCATGAGCAATAGAGAGGGGAGCGGGGAGAAAGCAGTCCCCTGTGTGCCCGAGAACTAGCAGGGATTGAGCCCTCCTCTCACCTATGTCCTGCCATCTCCTACCTCAGACATGATGGAAACTGAGCTGAACAGATTGATAAAGTTACCAGTTAACTTCATGGTGTAACCAGTTAATAAAACCAGATGTCTTCTTCCTTAAAGTCTTTCCTCACCCTCAGTGTGTTCTTTGTGGTGTTAGCTGAAAAATATACCAGCCTCACATGACTCAGCGCAGAGGGAAGGAAGCTGGATCATGACTTAAGGAAAGGTTTCAGATGAAAGTACAACTCTGCTTGGCAGGCAGGGAGATATGAAAATGGAAACATCTTTTACAATTTAATTTGAAAATAAATTGTCATCTAAGCCATAGCAGGAGTTTTATTACATCAACAACTGGTCTCTGTTAAAAATAAGTTCCTGGGTTCCCTTTGAGTGAGGAAAATCCAGACTGACATCCCAGTGCACAGAAATAGAGGTGAGTAGACACCCAGAGAGATGGAAACATTTCTAGATAGTCTCCGTTCCTTTCCCCTAGCCCAAACTGGGATCATTTAATATATACTATTTCGTAACCAAAATAGGTTGTCTTTGCTGCACAAAAAGCTGGGGTTGACAGCACTAATTATTTCTCATTATTTCTTTTGATCACGGGGGATACAAGTGGTAGAGTCATTGGTGTTAAGTAAATGTGTTTTCTCCCTTCAGGCTGATGTTGGAGGACTTCTCTTTCTGGATGTATGAGGATAATAATTGCAGCTAAGACATAATGTACTTTTTATTGACATGGCCAGATGGAGCCATTACTTTTACAAAGACACATGGGTGTTTGGATTCCAAGATCCACATGTCATCTTCTAATTATTGGGCAGTTTTTCAGCAGCCCTGACAGTTTTAGGCTATGAATTGTGGCTCTTTCGGGTGCAAACATAATCTTATCCTGTTGCTCTTCTCTTTCTGAGTTGAAGTCAGCTTTTAAAAGGGACGTTATCTGATTCCCTTTCTACTTTTGTTAGCGGTGCTCCTGAAGTGAACAAACGAGCATTTATTCATTATTTACCTTTTACTTTCCTCACTTTATCTTATGCTTGTAGGGAGGATGGGATTAGACTGAAGAATGAGAAAAGGGGCCACCCTCATTTATTCGTTTATTCATTCATTCATTTACTCATTCGGCAGATATTTACTGAGTAACTACTCCGCGTCAAGTACTTTGCCTTCGAGGAGCAGACAGTGCAACGATGATAGAACAAGTAAACCAGCAAGTGGTCTAGGAGCACTACACAGAGTCCCCTACTCAGCCTTGAGAATTAGAGAAGGTCTGTACATGAGTTGGCCTAGTGAAGGGGGAAGGAGGTAGGGGAGAGTACGCAAGCAGAGAGCATTGCCTACGTAAGGGCCAGGGAAGATGTCCATGATTCTTCAGAAGACTGCAATGGTATTAGTATTACAAGAGTGTGGAGTGCAGAGGTGGGTTTTGTATTGTCTAGCATTTGTTAGCATAGCGTTGTTTCAACACACACACACATCCTAGAATATCCTCCCTCGGATCGGGAAAATACTCTTGAGTCCGCCATCGGCCCCACCCTTTCCATTGTTCTACTCTATCTTGATTTGTTTTATTACCTGCCTGACCCGCGTAGGCGTTTGAGTTTGGGATCCTCTACCTCTGAACCTAGACAAAGATCAAGCTCAAACTATCGCCATTTCTCGTATGACAGGAAAGCAGATTAGTATTTCTTGGGACCCTGAAGACTAACCCAATGAAAGCTCTTACCCGCGAGCTAAGACCAGGACAGTTACTCACATACATTAAAAGGAGGGTTCCCCTCCCCAGAGAGGAAAATGGAGTATGAAAACAAATATTTATTGAGCCCCTATCATGTGCCAGGTAGTATGCTAAGTTCTTTTATATCAGGCCTCTCTATAAAAGATGATAGTAATTTGAAAGATCACAGGTGCATGTACGAAGTTAAACTTATAATTTATAAAGTGATCTTATGCGTCTCCAAATATCTTATATCTGAGCCGGTCACTTTCATATGTAATGCAGTCAGATTTTCATCACTACTGAGGGTCAATTATGTGTTAGGTACTGGACCACAGCGGGGATCCTGAACAGAGAGGGTCACTGTCTTCTTCACTGCTGGGGGCTTCCTCGCAGCATGGATAGTTGTCTCTGTCTGGTCCTTGGAGCTGTCAGCTTTGAGTCACCCTAGGATTAAAGGAAATTTGGGGAAAATGTGGCAGAGTTCGTGACCTTGGTAAACCTTAACATATTTGTATATTTAAGGTTGATTTGGATCAAGCCAACCCTTCTCCTTGGAAAGAAAATTGCAGCCATTAGGTAAGTCAAATAGCAAACACCCCTGTTGGTGAATCAGGGGTGACATTATCTTCCAGGACTTTCTTATTGTTTTTGAATACCTTGCTAAACTGACTTTAAAAAATAAATTCTTGGTCCTCACAACAGAAATTGAACCAAAGCTGGTTTACATGTTCATACTGGCATTTGGTATGAGTCATGAGAAACGAGGATATTTATTTCCCCAGAAAGGGGGAGAATCTGAGTTAACTTTGGATCCCTCTCTGTGGCCCAACATTGTGCCTTAGGCAGACTGTTGCTCAATAAATATTTGCTAATCCAAAAGCCACTTAGCCAGAGATCTGTATCTACAAAGAAAGGTCTTCTTTGCCAATCTGTCAGAGGGCCTGCACTGCGGGACCGCCCTATATATTGGAACCTTTGCCCATGAGGAACTCTATCAGGGCGGGAGTGAGGAGCATATAACCTTCTGTTTGCCAGGTATGGCATCCAGGTAAAATTAGAGTGTAGTAAGCCACCCTAACACAGACTTCTTCCTTCTCCCAGGCTCTACCATTGGCCTGCTGGTCGTTCTCCCTGTTCACATCTGGGAAGCATCACCGAGCCCTAGCGAGAGAACTGCAGTTTCAACATTCCGATCAGCGGCAGTGCTGGGGCAATGCAGGTAGGGCAGCCCCAGGCACAGAATGATGCAAGTTTGTGCACCTGATGACAGGCGTCTGCGGGCAGCTGAGACCTGTAGAGAAGGCCCCCCACCAGAGGACCGGGAATCCCAAGTTAATGATTACAGCAAAGCAGAAGTAAGGACAAAAAAAAACCCAAGAGCTCATGGGAGAAACCAGGAGGACTTTGGTGAAGTTGAAAATGAGGTGGAGAGAGGATTCTGAATCGTAGGAAATTCCGAGAGGCAGGCTCATGTTCTGTTTGTGAAAAACCAAGTTCGGAATGACAGACCAGTGGTAAGCCAAGAGAAGAAGATTCTGAAATATTGGGAAGCATCCGATATCAAATGAAGGAGATTTGAATTACAGATAGAAGAAAATGGAAAATCAAGGCAGTTTCGAGGAAGGGTAGCTTTGTAGTATTTACATAGACTATTTCAATTGACTACAATTTTCCCAGAAGGGATCTCTAGAGGCTGGCGTGAAGGCTGGGATTACCCAGGTGGGTGGAGCAGGGAGCTCTGGTGTGGCTCAGATGTGGCTTTCAGACCGCCCAGTGTGGAGATATGCAAATACTGTGGCTACAGAAAGCTAGCGGAGTAGTCCGGCACCCAGCGCGGTTGCTGAGCTCTCCGAGGTGGGTCTGGAAAGACGTTTGTTGAAGGCATTGCTCAGAAGTGAGCTGGGCTCGCAGAAGCGCTGTGAGTGTTTTAGATCATCTGATAGCAGGCCCTGAAGTTTACCAGCTTCAGGGTGATCAGGCCATTGTGAAATTTTTTTTTTCTGTAATAAAACCAGCCCCAGCCAGCCAGACTGGGAACTTACTGCCTGAGCTGTTTTCCAACATGGTTTTGCTGGCAGAACCGGACAAGAGTGTTTCTTGACTCTCAAGGGGCCTGTTTACACTGACTTTATTTTTACTGCCAGCTTTCAAGTGGGAAGAGGGAGATTATATTTAAAGGTCAGCAGGTGAGCAGAAGGATACCTGTCCTGCTATTCCTGGGTGTGTCTGTGCGTGTGTGCTTGCCTCTTTATGTGTGCGCCTCTGTGTGTGTGTGTGTGTGTGTGTGTGCTTTTCCACATGCAAATTGTTCTGCCCTGATCTGATTGACGAGACCTGATCACTTGTTTGTAGGCATAATGACAGTGTCTGGCTGGTTGTTCGGCCGGTCCCTATTTGTTTAAAGAAGGTACATCAATCTGCGAGATTTTCTGGATTGGAGGGCAAGGCATATTTACTGTCAACAGGATAAGAACAAGGAGATATAAAATACTGGGCTCCAGGGTGCATCTAATGTTGGGACGAGCATAAAAAGGCGGGGAAGAAGCCGACTACAGAGCATTTCTATCTTGAATGGAGCTTTTAAGTATTTGAGTGGGAAATACAACTTGGGAAATTGCCCTTCGGTCAAAGCACCTGTCAATAGAGCTAAATCGAGTCAAATTAGATTGGATTCAAATTCAGTCTCAATTTCATCAACTCTCCTTTTTAAATTCCTTTTAAAAAAAAATTCCCAAAAGATGACAGACAGATGTCCCCAATTTGGAAGTGAGAGCTGGAGGGAAGAATTGGGAAGGCCAGTCTCTGGTCCATGTACACATTCTCAAAGAAATGTAGCACTGAGACGAACATTCTTGGGAAAGCAACCTGCAAGTGTTGTCCTCCACTGAGGGACAAGCCAAGACGTTGTTGCTCCATTGAGGACTGACCAAGAAGCCATGAAATCCCTGGCTGCAGGAGACTTGGAAGACTGCCTTCTGAACAAGGTAAGGACACGTATGGGTCTCTCCCATGCTCTCACCCCCAACCCTCCCACCCTACCAACCTGGATTCCGAGGGCGTCAGGCTGCTTCCAGAGATACATGAAATACTCCTCAGGAACCCACGACCATCACCAGTAAGAGTGTGTAGGGACTTAAGTTATTTCAGTCCTCTCCCTGAGTTTAGTGCCAGAGGCACGTTGCCTACAGAGTGTGGAACAGAATGTTGGAAGGTGGGTTGGAACCCCAGCTGTACCACCAATAACTGGGTACGGTCATGAGCAAGGCACCAAAGCTGCCTGAGTCTCAGCTTTCTTCTCTGTCAAATGGGGGTGATAATAGGGTCATTGCAAAAGAATAAATGAAATTAAGAATGCCTGTTGGAAACTATAAAACTGCTAGATTTGTAAATATATATCATGTTTTTATTACACATCCCTTAAGAGTTAATTGACTTTCTTCTGTAGAGAGTCATAGACTCTTAGAATGTTAGAATTGAAAGAGACCTTAAATATTATCTAACTTTTAAGTCTTTCCATTTACTAATGAAGCTATTAAGGCACAGAGCCGCCCATAAAACTAAAACGTTTAAACTAAGATTAGGACTTGACTAAGATTACTGACATGCCTTCACAGGTAAACAAAGCAGAGTTCATTATCACAGTGATAAGTAAAGTTGATTTCTTAGGCAAACCACTTAGATAGATAGGGGAGACTTACGATGATAAAAATTGTAGCCAACGAAGTGATTTCTCATTATTTCCCTTTTTGGGGGCTATTATAAATGGAAAGGGTGCTGGCTGGCATTGTCCTGTGGTCCTGTGTTTTCTGAAAGAAAAAAAGTCCCAAGTTTTTTAGCCTGGCATCCAAGTAATACTTTATCTTTCCACACTATTTCCCTGTGTCTCCAATAGCAGAAATTCTAGACAGTGCGCTATACATCGAATCCAGCCTGTGCACAGGTTTTCTTTGGCCAGGAGAGTACTTTTAATTTTTTTTTCAAATTTGTTACAAACATTTCATAATAGTGGGACTTTGCATAGAAATCCAGATTTCTGGGGCGCCTGGGTGGCACAGTGGTTGGGCGTCTGCCTTCGGCTCAGGGTGTGATCCTGGCATTATGGAATCGAGCCCCACATCAGGCTCCTCCACTGTGAGCCTGCTTCTTCCTCTCCCATTCCCCCTGCTTGTGTTCCCTCTCTCGCTGGCTGTCTCTATCTCTGTCAAATAAATAAATAAAAAATCTTTAAAAAAAAAAAAAGAAATCCAGATTTCCGTCTTCTCTGGAAAAAGGAAAACCATCAGGATATCTGGCAACCACAGGTCCCAGTTTCTTGCCTGGCAACCGTGGGCTGGGGCTGAGTGTCTGTTCAACAGAGCATGTGTTCACGGGTTCTCTGGAGGCTGTGGCACTCCTGTGCCCCTCCTCAGCCCTCCTGCTCATGTGTGTACCCCCCTCTGTCCCTGTAGGTGGTGAGTCTGCCAATCCCGCCCCGCAAGTACTATGCCCCAAGAAGGTCTAAGGTCTGAGCTTCCCCCCTCTCCTCTGCCAAGGGAAACATCCTCTCTCCTCTCCATTTCCATTTCTCTGGATCATATTAATTTTTCAAACTAAGCTCAGAACCTGCTTTGTCACGAAGGATTTCCTTGACCCCCTAGCACAGAATGCTTTGGCTTCCCTATGAACTCCCATTGTAATCATTACTAACAATATTTATTTGGCAATCAATTGTATATTGACTCTTGACACCTTTCCTATTATTATCTTGGGTGGCAACTTATTTTATTCTTTATGAGTTTCTGGAGGGGATGATAGTGTCTTGGATATCTTCGTTCCCCTTGACGTTCATTCACAGTATCTTTGCACACACGTGGTCAGAGTGTCTTTAGGATTCACTGAAGGTAATACAAGAATAGTGTAGAAGGTTCTGGCAGCTCGAGGCTCACGCAGTATCTCATTGAGTCTGTCAGCAACCACGTGGCCCGAGCACAGCACCTCCACTAACTTGTCCAGAGTCGCACAGCTAGATAGTGAGAGCTCTGAGGTGTCAGCAAGAAAATTCTGTTGTACTCCAAAGCCATATTTGCTCTGCTAAACCCCTCTGTATCTCCACAAACACACAAACACACACTGAGCACCTGCTGTGTGCAAAACACAGTGCCCAAAACCCAGGTCCAGGATGTGTCCTGCAGACTGAGAGGGAAAATGTATGTGGGGGGGTATCTTTAAGGATGGCCCTCTCCCGCCTGCAGATTTTGCACGTAACTCCAAGGGTAAAAGGAGGATGTTCCTTGTGCAGACAGGGAGACACTTGCATAATACATGGCTGCCCACAGGGCTACACCAGAGACTTCCACAGGGTGCTGGAGGAGAATCGAGGAGTGTTAGCTCTCCTGGGGGAGGCGTGGTGTAGCAAGAGGAGTGGAGACTAAGCTTGAGAGCACACATGGGGTTTTAACAAGTGGAGGAGGGCAGGAGAGGCCTTCTCGGGTGAGGGAACCCATTCAAGCAGTCACTGCGGGTTTCATGCCAGCAGCCTTGTCCCTGGGGAAGCTGAGCAGTAAATGGTTACGAACGTGGGTTGCCAGGTGTGACAGTGCCCAGCATGGATCCCCGTTCTGGGACTTACTGACTCAGGTGGGACCCAGAGCAAATTCCTTACACGTTCTGAACTCGCGTTTCCTCCTCTGTAAAATGGGGATAGTCACAGCATCCACCTTCCAGGATTGTTGGGCGGCTCAGTGTCCTGCACATGGGAGGGCCTCTCACTCCAGCTCCACGGTCTAGTGTTGCTGTGGGTTTTGCAGAGCTGACAGAGTCTGTGGGGCTCCAGTGTCTGGCTCAGGGAAGAGTGGGTCTGAGAAGATGTAGCTATGATGGTGGAAGGCATCCCGTCTCATCTGAAGATAGCACCTTACGTCTCCATCCTTTTAGATCATTAACCCTGGAAGACAGAGATGATGCTGGCCCCGTTTTATTTTGTTTAAAAAATAAAACAAAAACCCTGATTATTGGATTTAATGCAATTTCAGAATTAAAATGTCTAACAGGAAGTTCTCAGCCTTTTATCCCCAGGGGCACTCACCGTGGGTGACAGTCGCTCAGGCCACATGCTCAGGGGGCCAGGCCTGTGTGAGATTCCTGGCAGGCTACTTAGCACTGCCCTTCTACCTGTCTCAAGAAAGCATATCGGAATGCAAGTGAGTCAGAATGGTGTTATGATAGGCAATAACCTTGAATTCTCACTCATTTATATTTGAAACAGGAAATTGTTCAGAACTCGAGCTATTAATAGTAGCAGGTGATGTGTGGGGCAACAGTGGACCAGACGCTGTGGCTGGGGAGGAGGATGGTGGCCGGGGATGGGGATGTGTACGTGTGCGGGGGCAGGTGCACACGGCCTGGAGAGAGGGAGACCCACAGAAACCTCATGGCCCCCTTCAAGGGGGCCTCTGGTGACTCTTTTTGCAGAAACTCTGCTTTATTAGAGTTCCCAAATCTGCATGTTAACGAGTGCGGTGTAACGTTCCAGAGTCCGTGGGACGGGAGGGAGGATGAGAGACGGTAACCCCATCTAGCATCGTGGATCTCAGTAATTCCGCCCAATTCCTTTCTGCTCCTGCTTTGTCCCGTCCACAAATGCAGTTTTTGAAAAGAAAAGCACACCTTTGTTCACTGACATAATCCACGGAGGGGGCGAGTGAAACTCAGGCTGGCACTGAGGTCACGTGTGGACTGAATGTGCCTTGACTCCTTCTTCTGAAGTGACCCAGCTCCCCGATGTGTGTTTCCAAGCTGCGTGGTGGAATGGGTCTGGTGACAGGGCTGCTTCCAGGATCTTCCTGAAGTTGGACCGGCATGAAAGGACTTCTGGGCTCAGGCCGGTGACGGGTCTCTGCTTGTGTTGGCGCCTCCTCCTTCCCCAAGATCACTCCTATGAAGCTGCCTCGGGCCCCATTCCCTGCTTTTCCACACCCAGAAATGGAATCTTTTTGCTCCACCTGGCTAGGCTGTGGTCAGGAAGAGCAGCAGGAAACTGCCTGGGGTTTCTGGGTTGTGAGTGACACCAAGGGAGTGGCAAGCGGTAGGTCTTACTTCTGGAGCGTCGACTCAAGGGTATGGCACAGAGGGATGGAAAGAGCAGTGAGGGACCCTGGACATTAGGGCCAGTTCTACTGAAGACTACCAGTGTGACATTAGGAGAACCACCCATTGCTCTGGCCTCCTGTAAGGTGACAGCAGACAAAATGATTTGAGGTCTCTCCAATTCTAAGATCCCTAGTCAAAATGGCAGCGGCAGTAATGGATGAAGGAAATCCAAAACCAGAATTTGTGGCTCTAGGCCCAGAAAAGTATTCCCTTATTCTGATTTTTACTTTCAGAAATCAAAACAGGTCATAAAAATGTATAATGAGTGAGAGATTACAGGTGTCTTCCCCGGCAGTATGTGAACTGCCTAGTTCTGCTCAGTAAGAAAATTCTACCATCCAGTGAGGGCGGAATTTGTAGAAGAGATTTCATGGTGGAGAACTTTTTCCAGTAGACTACTCATTGTGTGTGTGTACGTGCACGCACACACACATACTTTTTCTCTCAAGCTTTAATCAGTTAAAAATTATCTGACAGTGTTGGGATGCCTGAGTGGCTGGGCCGGTTAAGCATCCAACCGTTGATTTTGGCTCTGGTCATGATCTTGGGGTCATGAGATCGAGCCCCACGTCCGGCTCTGCGCTGAGTGTGGAGCCTGCTTCAGATTTTCTCTCTCTCCCTCTGCCCCTCAAAAAAAATTATTTGACAGTGTCAGTATGGTGATGAATCTTTCATCGGTTTATCAGCTCAGGAAATAAAACGTACATGCATGTACAGACTTACCACTATGCTACTGGCACTGGAGTTCTATGAACTCACATCAGTGGACTTGGAGGATTTGTGGCTGAGCCTTAGTCCTCAACACAGTCTAAGAAATCAGCTCTTTGAGAAGACTATTTCCCAACCACTCTGACTGCGGTGTTCTATTAGCTAGCCTTGTATGACTTTCTCCCACTGTTCCTGATCAGTCTTCTGGTCCCTGAACTTGTCCAGTGCTCCCCAATCTCCTAAATGGCTTTGTCCATTCTCTTCCCTCAGCTGGAAAACGTGGCCTGCCATGGAAACCTTCCCTTGTGGCTTTAGCCTTCTCCAGATCTTGCCCAGCAAGCCCTAGCCTGAGTACCTCCATTGTTACGTTTGGAGGGCAGAGGTGTGGAGACCATCTTACAGCTAAGCCCACCAATACGCCACAGCTCCCTAGACCCCCCACCACAGCTGAGCCTTGGGACTGCCTGGCAGTCCACACATAGGTGCCTGAACAGCCCCATTCCTCAGAGATGTGATTTCCAAAGTCTGTCACCCCGAACTCCCCTGCATTCCCCTCTCCACCTCACTCCTAGCACATTGCCTTGTTTCCTACTCTGTGGAGAAGACAGTCCTCAGACGGGAAATCTCTCTGATTCCTGCACTCCTACCCTTTCATCTGTGTTTGGCCTGCCTTCCTCTCCTTCTGGCGCATCAAGGTGAATTGCACACCACGTTTCTGGATTTGCATGACTCTCTGGCTGGGAAACCCTGAGTCAGTGTTTTTGCTCCCTGCTGCCTCTTCCTTCCCCACTGGCTCCTTTCTCTCAGCATTTAAACGTGTTCAAACCTGTGTGTCATTTTGAAAAAACCTGTTAGTGTTCCTGTTTTGTTTTTCCCCTTCCCTGGCCAGAATTCCTGGAGGAGTTGCTTACCTCTGTGTTCCCTTGCTCGCCTCCCACTTACTCTTCACCCACTGCAATCTGGTTTAAATGCCCACCCCTTCCCTGAACACACTGATCTTGTTCTAGTTGCCAAACACTATGGACGTTTTTGGGGGCCCTATCTCATTGAGCCACTTACTGTTGACTTCGTTCTTGAAATTTTTCTTCCTTGATTTTCAAGACCTCTTGCTGCTTTTTCTCCCATTTCGCCATCCTCCTCCAGGGCAATCTCTTCTCCAGCAATATAGGAACCATTGCAATTCTCCACTTGTGCTCCTTATACTAGATACCTGCCATTTGCTCTTTCTAAAACAACCCTCACACCCCTCTCTTTCTAGCTAACTCCTACTAATCTTTCAAGATGTAACTCCCCTACACTGTGCCTCCAGGAAGGGCCCCCAGCCTCCAGACGAGATGAAATTTCCCTTTTCTGTATACCCATAGCACCCCTACAAACTTCTCCCCAGCACGAGATTGCTGTGACTTTAATTTCCAGTTTGTCTTGCTCTGCCGTGTCATCTGTAAACCTCTTGACAACAAACACGTACACACGGCACCTGGCATAAAATGTTCAAGAAAATTGATTGAATGGAGTTGAATCACAACACACAGAAGAGTCCGACCCCGCAGGGGATCCTTCATCATGGACGATTAAATGCATTCCCCTTTATTTTTGGCATGGCAAATGATCTGCCCCCTCCGTGACCACCTTTTCTCTTCCACTTGGACATTCTGGAAGATGCGGAATCTTGATAGCTTACAAATGCTCAAGAAAGGTGCCCTCCTATGATGAATGTAGTGGGTGGGTATACGGGAGCAGTGGGTGGTTGCTGGGGGCAAGAAGATGGTGTTAAAACCTGTGTAGACATGATCGTTATATCTAAGGTCAGACAAGACACATGGGTTTTGAAAAGACTATTTCATGTATATCATGTATTTCCAGGGAGATTGAAGCTCCTTGAGATCCAGAGCCTCGTCTTAGTTTCTTGTTACTCCTAGGCACCTGGAGGGTATTAGTTTTTCAAAGACAGTCCCCTGTGTGGGGATAGGTACCTTTAAGACAGGTCTCAGGCTTCAGACTAGGCCACATGCCCCGCTGAACCCAGGGACATCCTCCACTTGCCTGTCATGGCCCTCATGCTTACATTCAGGACCTATGCCTGTCTTCCCCACTACTGTAAGCCATGGTGATGTCTGTGTTACTCACCGCTGTGCCCCAGCATGTCACAGAGTGCCAGGCACACAGAGGTGCTAAATAAATGTTTATAATTAACTAACTTTATATGTGACACACTTTATACATGTGGCATACAGCACATGTGCGTATGCACATTTGTGTCTTATGTCCATATATGGTTCCTGGGTTTGTTGGTGGGAGGTATGAAGTCTCAGGTGACTGGACTAGCTGATGAGTTAGTTTAGAAAAACAGCTAGAAATCTCTTTGACTTGGACATTTTTCTTGACTAATTTATGGGTGTCTTAAATGACTGGAGAATATATAGAGACGGTCATTATACAAAAATCAGAGGGAATATACAGATTCACGGTAGACATTGCATTTAGATATGTCAAATATTGCTTCCAGTCGGTTCCTGGCCGGGCTCAGCAGCCTCTCAAGGGGGACCCTTGTCGTGACACCAGCCTGAGCAACAGAACAGAGCCCCTCCATTTCAGAAAACATGAACGGACTCTTCCTGTTTCTTCTTCATTCGGATCTTCCTAACTCTCCTGGAGGTTTCTTAAAGTTCTGTGTGTTCCTCACAAGCACCTATTTCCCTAAACCTTGAGTATCTGTGAAGGTATGTAACGTTGACGCTCAGCTTTCTCGGAGTAATTCCTGTTGTTGGGAGCTTGCAATGTGGAATCCGAAGGAACGTAAACATGTGCCTTTTCTTGTGGGTCTAATAGCAAAAAGGGGGGTGAGTACTTGGGTGAAGAGAGCCATCAGTTATGGACGACAGAGGCAGGAATCCATGTACAACATGGCGACGTGCGTTGAACTGCTTCATCTTCCCCAACCTGGACAGCAGCCATCCTTACTCCATTGGTGTGGCCACACCAACCTTTCCAAATTCATCTCCTGTCACCCTGCTTTCCCTTCTCCAGGCTCCAACCTCAGGGGCCCCCTTGCCGGCCCTTGAGCCTTGCGAGGCAGGCTCCTGCTATAGGGGGCCTTGGGATTTGCTTTCCCCCGCTGTTGTCAGGGCTCACTCAGATGTCGCCTCCTTAGAGAAGCCTTCCCCGGCCGCCTGATCTAAATTAACAGCCCCTTTACTCTCTAGTTCCTTTTCCTGTTTATTTGTCTTCATGGGATTTCTCATACCTGATATTAAATTATACACACACACACGTGTGTGTGCATATATACATGTACGTGTGTGTGTGTGTGTGTGCGTATACACACATATACCTATATCCTGTATATATGAGGACACGTCTTTCTTGTTTTCTCTTCTCTCGTTCACCGTTGGACCCCAGCGCCCACCACACACAGGTACTGGATAAATGCTGAATGAATGCTTGTATTTCAGGAGAACACTGAACCACCAGCAAGTACCATCACACCTAGATGCATGTTTCCAGGGGTTCTGGGGAGGGCAGGCTTGTTTGCAGTCCTCTGGTCGCCTGCCACCAGGCCTCGTCACGTCCTCGTGCCAGTGCCTGGGCCCTGCCCCGGGAATGACCGTCTGTGCTGATCCCTTCCCACCCAGGTGGGCGCGAGGCGCCAGCAGCTCTCCCAGATTGTGGAGGAGGTGCAAAGTGTCGTCCACCACCTGACCACAGAAATCAGCCACCAAGACGTTCGATTCCAGGCCATCCCTTACTCTGACACGTACAATGGAAACATTAAGGTAAGCAGGTCTCACCTGTTCCGTAAGCGCCAGCCAGGGAGTCAGGTGCGTGGGTGGGTGGGTCTCAGTGTGCCCCAGGTGTCCCCCAACTGAGGGACCAATAATCCTTCATGTTCCACAGGTCCTCGTAGTATTTACCACTTGCACACTCGCTCCAGAGGCGCTGTGTCACGTGAGCCCCCACGTTCCTGCTTTACAGATGATAGAATGGAGGCTTCGAGAAGTCAAATGACCTGATCACGTCCTGTTAGGCCCTACAGCCAGAACTCAGCCTGGGGCTTCCGACTCCAAGCACAGTGTGCTGTAACAAATGAAGTTTAGATAGGCACACGTTCATGTGTGCAGCGCCTGCTGAATAGACTGGGGCCTGGGTAGAGGAACTTGGGGTGCCTGTGAAAAAAAGAGTTGAAAGCAAGATCTATGGTTGCAGGTGGGGGAAGGAAGAAAGGGAAGAGGGGGCCCTTAGAAACTGCAGGGGCAGCTTCGTGACCCCTGTCCCTGCCGCAGACAGGACTCTTAAGCCACCAGGGCCCATGCGTGACAGCCAGCCTTCCTGCACCACTGCTGTGTGGGCCGAGCCGTCCTCACGGAAATGGCCTCCCTCACACCTGCAAACAACCTTGAGGAACAGACGTGGCTCGTTGCCTTTCAGAGAGGAGGGAAGTGGGACTCTGAGTCGTTCTGACTCACCAGGACCCATGCTCCTTTATCTTGATTTTTCTTATGGCACATAAGAACCCCTTTCGCTTGTATTAAATATATATGTATTCATGCCCTATCTCTCGTACGAGACTACAGGCGTCTTGATTGTAAAGATCGTGTTTGTTGATCATTCCATTGCTAGCACCCAGCATGGTGTGTGGCCCATGTAGACACCCAACTTCAGTGAATGAGTGAATGAATGAATGAGTAAAAGAAATAAGTGACTGAACTGAAGACCCTTCCTGGTCCAGAAATTCCAAGGTTGTTGGGCACAAGGACCACCCACAAGAATCTGGGACCTGTGCATTTGGGGACAGAGTACGGATTCGGGGGAATTCACGCCAGGATGAAAATTCTAAAACTAGATCCTAACATATCACAAACTGGATCCTAACATATCACAACATCATTTGCCCGCTTCTGTCGCCCTTCCAATCTGCATTAGACCAATAGAGACCAGTGACTAGGAGTAGAAACGCAACGCCACTTTTTTTTTTTTAAGATTTTGTTTATTTGAGAGACAGCATGAGCATGGGGAAGGGCGGAGGCAGAAGGAGAAGCAGACTCCTTGCTGAGCAGGGAGCCAGATGTGGGGCTTGACCCCAGAACCCTGGGATCATGACCTGAGCCGAAGGCAGACGCTTAACCACCTGAGCCACCCAGGCGCCCCACAATAGCACTTTTCCTAGAATTACATCCGAGGAAATTTCCTTCCGTGGTCTCACTTAGAATTCATAGGTTAAAATATATCTTGCATTTATATACATCGTATCCTGCATATTAAGTTTTGAAAACAGTTGGAGTGGGGTGTATAAAAATTGCTTTTATTTTTTTCTTGGACCAAATCCAGCAAGTATTAAGCAAGCACCATTTACGTGACTATTAACATAATAGTTGTACTCTTCAATTCACATGCAAGTGGGTTCAATGAATGTATTGATTTTGAGTACTAAAGTTTAGATTTGTCCCCCTTTTAAAACCCACCACTTTTCTCTGGGCACCAGAGGTCATGTGGGTCCATTATCTAAAGCATCACACTATTGTTCTCTGGGAATGAGGCAGAGTTTGGTGTTCACCCCTGAACTGGCCCATGACAGGGCCCTGAGCAAGTTAACCAAATACTGTGGTCAGAACTTTCCATGAAAAGGAGATGGCTCTTCCAGTGCACAGCTGACTGCTGGGGAAAGGTGCGGTGTGGAGTAGGCTGCCACATGATGTGGCCAAAGGTCAAGCTTCTTCTGGGGATGCTGCACTGCTGGCCAGTCCGTTCTATCCTTTGGACTATTGACCTGACCACTTTCATCCTCGTACCTGTAGAAATGGAGCAGATAGATTCTGCTTGCTTGCTTTATTCTAAGTTCTATTAAACTTAGAATCATCTCAATAGCTCACGTGGTCGCAGCAACTGCCTTTCATTTCATCTGTGATTTTTAAGGACCAATCATTAACACTGGCAGTGGGTCATCAGTACAGGCAAAAAGAAAGGGAGACATTTTGCAGAATCCGTTCTCTTCCTTCCCATACCAGACCTTTCATCCAATCCAGGTCATTCCTCCCTGACTGAGAGCCAGACCAGCATAGAAAACACCCACTGAACAAGCCATCAGAGGGCTTAAGCTCACACTGTGGCTCTCCCACCTACTGGCTGTGCGTCCCCAGGGAGATCTCAGAGCCCCTCTGAGCCTTAGGTTCCTCCTCGGGGAAATGTGAACGAAGCCCACCTCATTGTGTAACTGGGAAGATCGCCTGGTCTGATGCCTGAGAATTGGAGTGCCTAATATGTGCAGAACTCACTGTGTACTATTTCCTTTCCCTGCCTTCTCTTCTCGCCCTTAGGTGCCCTGTAGAGGTCCAGGTCAGGTCCATTCTTTTCCTTGCAGATTCCTTACACCAAGGACTCAGTGAATTCACTCATCTGCCTGAAGCACTACAGTGGTTAGTGGCAGAACAAAGATGGCATCCTCCTGCAGCGGGCAGCTGCGGCCCTCTGTCCATCTCGGCACATTGCTGAGGGCTGATCACTGAGCTCCCCGGCTTGACAGGTTGGCTCCCGGGGGATTGCTCTTATCTCTCGAGTCTGTGAACTCACACCCCTGTCTCCTTTCTTAACCCCAGGTTTTGGCCCCCAGCCAGTTCCTGGTCACCGTCCCGGTGAAGGGCCTGGCCGGGTACAGGGAGGCCAGGGAGCAGCGCTGGCGGTACTACACCCTACAGGGCACCAGGCTGTCGTGCCCCGTGCAGGACCCGGAGGGCCTGCAGCAGTGGCTGGAGGTGGAGCAGTTTATGAAGAGCCTGTGGCAGTGGCATGAGGCAGATGTGAACATTGAGGGAGATATTGTGCCCGCCAAGGTCCTCCAGGTGTTCCGGAAGCTGGTAGAAAATGCAATTGGAACCTGTCATCTCTCAGGTGAGCTGATCGAGAAAAGGACACAGGGCAATTTCTGGCATTTCCCTTTTGCTTTAAAAAGCCTCTGCTTAGGGGCACCTGGGTAACACAGTCCATTAAGCATCTGACTCTTGGTTTGAGCTCAGGTCATGGTCCCATGGTCCTGGGATCAAGCCCCACATCAGGCTCCACACTCAGCATGGAGTCTGCTTGGGATTCTCTCTCTCTCCATCTGCCTCTGCCCCTCACACTCGTACTGTCTTTCTCTCTCTCTCTCTCTAAAGTAAATANCCACCAGGGCCCATGCGTGACAGCCATGGGCAAGTTAACCAAATACTGTGATCAGAACTTTCCATGAAAAGGAGATGGCTCTTCCAGTGCACAGCTGACTGCTGGGGAAAGGTGCGGTGTGGAGTAGGCTGCCACATGATGTGGCCAAAGGTCAAGCTTCTTCTGGGGATGCTGCACTGCTGGCCAGTCCGTTCTATCCTTTGGACTATTGACCTGACCACTTTCATCCTCGTACCTGTAGAAATGGAGCAGATAGATTCTGCTTGCTTGCTTTATTCTAAGTTCTATTAAACTTAGAATCATCTCAATAGCTCACGTGGTCGCAGCAACTGCCTTTCATTTCATCTGTGATTTTTAAGGACCAATCATTAACACTGGCAGTGGGTCATCAGTACAGGCAAAAAGAAAGGGAGACATTTTGCAGAATCCGTTCTCTTCCTTCCCATACCAGACCTTTCATCCAATCCAGGTCATTCCTCCCTGACTGAGAGCCAGACCAGCATAGAAAACACCCACTGAACAAGCCATCAGAGGGCTTAAGCTCACACTGTGGCTCTCCCACCTACTGGCTGTGCGTCCCCAGGGAGATCTCAGAGCCCCTCTGAGCCTTAGGTTCCTCCTCGGGGAAATGTGAACGAAGCCCACCTCATTGTGTAACTGGGAAGATCGCCTGGTCTGATGCCTGAGAATTGGAGTGCCTAATGTGTGCAGAACTCACTGTGTACTATTTCCTTTCCCTGCTTTCTCTTCTCGCCCTTAGGTGCCCTGTAGAGGTCCAGGTCAGGTCCATTCTTTTCCTTGCAGATTCCTTACACCAAGGACTCAGTGAATTCACTCATCTGCCTGAAGCACTACAGTGGTTAGTGGCAGAACAAAGATGGCATCCTCCTGCAGCGGGCAGCTGCGGCCCTCTGTCCATCTCGGCACATTGCTGAGGGCTGATCACTGAGCTCCCCGGCTTGACAGGTTGGCTCCCGGGGGATTGCTCTTATCTCTCGAGTCTGTGAACTCACACCCCTGTCTCCTTTCTTAACCCCAGGTTTTGGCCCCCAGCCAGTTCCTGGTCACCGTCCCGGTGAAGGGCCTGGCCGGGTACAGGGAGGCCAGGGAGCAGCGCTGGCGGTACTACACCCTACAGGGCACCAGGCTGTCGTGCCCCGTGCAGGACCCGGAGGGCCTGCAGCAGTGGCTGGAGGTGGAGCAGTTTATGAAGAGCCTGTGGCAGTGGCATGAGGCAGATGTGAACATTGAGGGAGATATTGTGCCCGCCAAGGTCCTCCAGGTGTTCCGGAAGCTGGTAGAAAATGCAATTGGAACCTGTCATCTCTCAGGTGAGCTGATCGAGAAAAGGACACAGGGCAATTTCTGGCATTTCCCTTTTGCTTTAAAAAGCCTCTGCTTAGGGGCACCTGGGTAACACAGTCCATTAAGCATCTGACTCTTGGTTTGAGCTCAGGTCATGGTCCCATGGTCCTGGGATCAAGCCCCACATCAGGCTCCACACTCAGCATGGAGTCTGCTTGGGATTCTCTCTCTCTCCATCTGCCTCTGCCCCTCACACTCGTACTGTCTTTCTCTCTCTCTCTCTCTAAAGTAAATAAAATCTTAAACAAACAGACAAAAAACCTCTACTTAAGCATTACCTGAAGCTCGTGGCCTTAAATTGAGACAATAACCATGTGCTCCTTGTACCTGTTCACTCCTCACGATAAGAATGAGCTCTTTTTTCTGCTTTACACTGAAGAGTAGAATCCATACAATCCCCACTTGGATCTCCGTGGATTACTGCCCCGGCAGAGAGAAGATGGGCTTTGGGTTGTGAGCCCTTTGCCAGACGTTAATTTAGAAACTTGGGTACACTTTTTAAAAGGCAGATCACTCACAAACCACAGATCTTTGTTATTCGCACATTTCTACAACCCCCCGCCCCGACTGACTGCAGGCCCCCAGTGTACTGACATGCCACATTTGGAAACCACTGACTTGTGCCACAACACAAAAATGAGGAGCCCTAAAGAACTGATCAAGTTTGACAGTTCCAAAATCATAAACTGTGTGCTACCATTGGCGTATGTGCACACACACATTTTGTTCCCACAGAATAAAAAAGTGTATTTCACACTGGGAAAAAGTGGCAAATTTCCTTAATTATAAAAGAGTGTTTGTAAACCGATAAGCAAACACACGAGTAGACCATTGGAAATAATGACCAAAAAAATGACTGACAGAAAAAGAATATAATCAAGTAGTACTAAACACATGGGAAGAGGGGGCACCTGGGTGGCTCAGTCAGTTAAGCATCTGCCTTTGGCTCAAGTCACGATCGCAGGGTCCTGGGATCGAGCCCGACGTTGGGCTCCCTGCTTAGCAGGGAGTCTGTCTCTCCCTCTCCCTCTATCCCTCCTGACTCATGCTCTCTCTCTCTCTCAAATAAATAAAATCTTTAAAAAAAAAAGTGGGAAAAAATGTTCCACCAACACATATTTCAAGCAGTGTGCATTAAAACACCTAATAGCGTGACAGAGATGAGAAAGTGTGGCCATGCTCAGGGTAAGGGTGAGTGTGGTACAGAAAGCCTTCCTGTACATTGTTCTTTGAAGTGTAAATTGGTGTTTACTTCTTAAAGGGTGATTAGTCTGTTTTTATTTTTATAATGTGCTTAACTTGACAATTCAACAGTTGCAGTTCTAGAAATACATTCTTACAGATGAAAAAGAAACATGCGCTGCCATAGGCTCTGTAGTAGTAAGTAACTAGAAATAATGTCAATAACAAAGGGAAATTGACGACATAAACTGGACTACCCCTGCCTTTCTGCCACTGCCCCCGCCTTTGAGAAGGCGGTACGTGTGCGTCCACATGGAATTGTGAACAATCCTTGTGCTGGATAATGAAGGGAAAAACCAAAGTGCTGAACAGGACGCAATCCCACGTGTGTAGAAAGAAAAGGATTTGAATGTACTTTTACTTGTCTGGACAGAACAGTTCTGAAAATTTCCATAATGGATTTAGCTCATGTTTAATGGATTTTTACCACATATATAGGATGCTTTTGTGGAAAATGTCATGCTCATAGCAACCCTGGAGAGTCAGAGTTATTTTTCTGCCTGTTTTATGGATGAGAACACTGAGGTTTAGAGGGATGTGCTAACATGCGGGAGGTCACATACCAAGTAAACGGAGCCAGGGCAGAAGCAGGGTGTGGATGGGGCAGGCTGGTTCCAGCATGTGCTGACCTCTTCACTTTGAAACACTGGTAATAGTGAAAGTGCAAATGAGAGCTTGCAAGCGCGCCAGGTTGATGAGATGCTTTCAGTAAATAATGCCAGGGTGCCTGACGTTGTCCTGTTCCTGTCTGGGCAGCTCTGATGAGATGCAGACAATAAGTTCTTTATCACACCCCGGCCAAGGAGAGGAATGTTTTCCTTCTGAATAGCTAACACGATTAATGAGTGAGCTTCCATTTTCTTCTCTGAACAAACAAGAGAAAAATAATACATCCCGATTCAAGACAGCTCATCCTTATCTGTAATGAAGACAAACAAAAAACTACTGTGTATCTTTTGAAAGAAGGGGAAACAGATTAGCAATGAATTCTAGTACAGGAGTCGGAAGATGCTCCCAGATGCATTTATTTTCTCTCCCTCTCGTTGCCTGGTTGGAAGAGGCAGGGGGGCTTCTTTCCACTCATTCGACCCTTCAGCCACGGACTGTGTGACACACTTTGAAGTATTTGATAATTACAAAGGCTTGGGATGACAAATACATCCGTGGCTAGGCTAGTTTAATGGATGGTGGAAATAATGCCATCTGAGACTGGGAGTCAGGTAAGGGATGGGTGAAGCCGAGCTCCATGAGGGGTCAGTTACTGAGTCAGGGGACAGAGGCTGTCCTTAACAAGGTCAGGACATCTGGGCAGAATGGAGGGGATGTACAAGAATGGTTGGATTTCATTTTACTAGCAAATACTCCATCTTTGTCTTCTCTGTCTCTTTTCTTCAGTTGAACCCTCTGAAAAGAATCTTACTTCAAAGAAAATGTGTCATAAAAGGCTTGGGGGGTGGGGGAGAATGGAAAAAGCAACGCTCACCAACCATGAGATTTTCTAGCAACACTTCTATCACTATTTACTCAGCTGATTGTCTAGTTTTGCCATAAACACCCTACCCTTGGGGTGCTACCGACCTGTGGCAGTCACCCCCCCCCAAGTCACAAGGAGCTGCTCTCTGCCATTGCTCCCCAACTCCTCCTCTGAATGTCTGCCTCAAGCCAGGCTTTCTCTTCTCATTGCCTCTTTGTCATTTCCCACCAGGTAAGGTCAGCATGCTAACACACCACTCTGCAGTTTGGGTTGCCGTGGAAACAGCCACACGGCAGGTGGAGCTAGAGCTGGTCCCCACAGTGGAGATCCCTACTGCCTGGTCCGAGAAAGCTCGATGGCCTCCCTGTCTGAAGCGCTGGCCTTCCCGACAGAGAGCGGAGTGCATCAAGGTATTGGGGAGCCGGGGGGCCCAGCTCGCCGGAGCAGAGGCGCTCACAGCTTACCCACCCGCAGCATCGCTGCCTGCCAGCCAGCTCTGGAAGGGAAAAATGAGGTTTCACTTGATCAGCGGTGCTCCAGGTGGGGGCCCCGCAGAATGCGGCGGCCCCTGAGAGCCTGTTAGCAATGCAGATTCCCAGGCCCTGCTCCAGACCATGAGAGCCGATGGGCAGGGCCCAGCAGTGTGTGTTTTAATAAGCTGTCTAGGTGCAGGCTCCACTTGGAGAAGTTCTGCCTGCCTGGGGGCAGTTCCCCCCCCCCACCCGCCCCGAATAGTGGATGGCTTCAGAGCTGGCTTTCGACTCTGGCAAGCATCCTCCTGTTCATATTCCTGATGTTTTTCTGTCCTCCCAGTCGTTTGGGTTTGCCTTGCTGGCCTGTTCACATTACCACTGGCAGCTGAGCTTCCTGCAGGCCGAGCAGGTGCTGCTGCAGCAGCTGGATGAGGACGGGGGCTGCCGCAGGAAGTGTCTCCGGGCCCTGAGGCAGATGAAGGAGGACGTCTGGTGTCCGGGGAAGAGGCCGGTCATCACGTCCCACCATCTACAGGTGAGCGGGCGCGCCCCGGGTTTGGGGGGGCCCTCTCTGCATGCCCTGCGGGGCCCGGCTGCAGCCACTCAATGCCAGGGGTGTATGTATGTGATGGATTCAAGGGGGGGTCCCTAGGTCCCTAGTGTCCCTGTTGGCCATCCCGTATGTTACTGCTCACTACTGAGAGCTCCACACCCGGGCTGTGTGTGTGTCCACGACAGCCCTGCCCAGGCTGAACGGCCCCTGCCACCACCTCTCTTCCCTGCCCCGCTTTCCTCTCTCTTGGTTGTTTCCTCTTTTTCTTCTTTTTCCCTCTCTCCCCTCCACTTATTTCACTCAACAAACCAACACGAGTGCCCACTATGTGCCAGAAACCGCGCTGAGGTTCAGCACCCATTACAACGTGTAGCCTCCGCCCCTGAGAAACCAACAGTCTAGGGAAATCTTGAGAATGGCTTGAACCTCAGGGGAATCCGTGTTTTCCTTGGTGTTAGGACTCACTGGGTCCCCACTCTAGCCAGGTGTGGCCACTGCCACACGGGGGCGGGGGGACACCAGAAAATGGTGATTGCCACGTGAACATGGCTGCAGACCTGAACTTCCCACTTCCAAATCCTCAGGCAGGCATTTCCCCTCACTCGGCAGCACCTGCCTCCCCTTGCCCCGAACTCAGCAATAAACGTTCATGACTGCCTTTACTCACTCACTCAGCAAATATGTACTGAGGTTCCTGCGGGCCAGACACCTGCCCCGGCACCTGCTGTGTGTGCTGCCCCTGGAGGGCCAAGGTGAGCAAACACAGAAGAGGTGTCTTTGGGGAGGGGAGACAGGGAGTCAGACGGCCCCCCGGTGCACGTGGAATCACACAGCATGGGGAGCACCAGGGAGGACAGGCCCAGAGAAGCAGAGCCTGACCTGGGCTGGGACATCAGGGGGTCCCCCTGGGGAGGCGGCCTTCCATCACACCCTCAACTCCTCTTTTGCAAGTTCCCAACCACACATGGTGAACGGGACGTTCATGGAACACGCTGTGTGGCGCTCTGAGGCCGGGAGGTGGCAGACTTAGAGACAGCACAGCCCAAGCCTCGCTAGGGTCTGTCCGGGAGCTTCGTCCCTTCTCCTTGACCTTCTGCACAGGTGAGCACAGGCCACCTGTCTGTGCGGTGCCTTCCCGCTTGTGCCCCCTCTCGTGCAGGGGACCGCCACCCTCTGGCCCAGGATAACTCTTCCAGCTCCTATGTAAGCTATTTAAGGGCAACTGCTGCTGAGCCCTTAGTGCCCCTCCCAGTGCCGTGTGCATAGCAGTTGGTCATAAATGTTTGTTGAGCAAATGAATGAGTGCCTTCACATCATATTCAACTTGTTCCCCCATGAAGACAGTAGACTTTGCTTTCTCCTCTTTCCTACTAGCCTGTCCTCCTTGACCTGCCCGAGAATCTGTTAATAGCTCATATGCACCTACTGGGGCCCTTCTCTGGGGTTTCAACATTCTCAGCATGTGCCCACGCACATTCCCCTAAAAACACCCACCTGTTCTCGAGGGTATGTGCTTTCTGAGGACAGTCTAGTTCATTCTGCGGGTTTGGCTTCTTTCTGGCTTGCCTTTCCACAAGCCACACTAGGAAGAGTCAGAGTTGAGAAGCAAGCTCCATTCAACCTCAGATCGAACCTCGTGATTTTAACCATTGACTTCACTGGCTCACAATTAAGATGGATGGAAACATGACATGAATATTTTAGACAAGATTGAATAGGGCCACCACAGGCCTCCCAGCCCTTGACTGCTGTTAAAACTGCATTACCCCCAAGGATTTACTTTTATTCCAGTGGTTTCTCAAACACTAGAGGATTTTAGGACAACTCCTTAAATGTGCTTTGTTTCCGTTCTCCCTGACTCNCCTAGGTCCCTAGTGTCCCTGTTGGCCATCCCGTATGTTACTGCTCACTACTGAGAGCTCCACACCCGGGCTGTGTGTGTGTCCACGACAGCCCTGCCCAGGCTGAACGGCCCCTGCCACCACCTCTCTTCCCTGCCCCGCTTTCCTCTCTCTTGGTTGTTTCCTCTTTTTCTTCTTTTTCCCTCTCTCCCCTCCACTTATTTCACTCAACAAACCAACACGAGTGCCCACTATGTGCCAGAAACCGCGCTGAGTTTCAGCACCCATTACAACGTGTAGCCTCCGCCCCTGAGAAACCAACAGTCTAGGGAAATCTTGAGAATGGCTTGAACCTCAGGGGAATCCGTGTTTTCCTTGGTGTTAGGACTCACTGGGTCCCCACTCTAGCCAGGTGTGGCCACTGCCACACGGGGGCGGGGGGACACCAGAAAATGGTGATTGCCACGTGAACATGGCTGCAGACCTGAACTTCCCACTTCCAAATCCTCAGGCAGGCATTTCCCCTCACTCGGCAGCACCTGCCTCCCCTTGCCCCGAACTCAGCAATAAACGTTCATGACTGCCTTTACTCACTCACTCAGCAAATATGTACTGAGGTTCCTGCGGGCCAGTCACCTGCCCCGGCACCTGCTGTGTGTGCTGCCCCTGGAGGGCCAAGGTGAGAAAACACAGAAGAGGTGTCTTTGGGGAGGGGAGACGGAGTCAGACCGTCCCCCCGGTGCACGTGGAATCACACAGCATGGGGAGCACCAGGGAGGACAGGCCCAGAGAAGCAGAGCCTGACCTGGGCTGGGACATCAGGGGGTCCCCCTGGGGAGGCGGCCTTCCATCACACCCTCAACTCCTCTTTTGCAAGTTCCCAACCACACATGGTGAACGGGACGTTCATGGAACACGCTGTGTGGCGCTCTGAGGCCGGGAGGTGGCAGACTTAGAGACAGCACAGCCCAAGCCTCGCTAGGGTCTGTCCGGGAGCTTCGTCCCTTCTCCTTGACCTTCTGCACAGGTGAGCACAGGCCACCTGTCTGTGCGGTGCCTTCCCGCTTGTGCCCCCTCTCGTGCAGGGGACCGCCACCCTCTGGCCCAGGATAACTCTTCCAGCTCCTATGTAAGCTATTTAAGGGCAACTGCTGCTGAGCCCTTAGTGTCCCTCCCAGTGCCGTATGCATAGCAGTTGGTCATAAATGTTTGTTGAGCAAATGAATGAGTGCCTTCACATCATATTCAATTTGTTCCCCCATGAAGACAGTAGACTTTGCTTTCTCCTCTTTCCTACTAGCCTGTCCTCCTTGACCTGCCCGAGAATCTGTTAATAGCTCATATGCACCTACTGGGGCCCTTCTCTGGGGTTTCAACATTCTCAGCATGTGCCCACGCACATTCCCCTAAAAACACCCACCTGTTCTCGAGGGTATGTGCTTTCTGAGGACAGTCTAGTTCATTCTGCGGGTTTGGCTTCTTTCTGGCTTGCCTTTCCACAAGCCACACTAGGAAGAGTCAGAGTTGAGAAGCAAGCTCCATTCAACCTCAGATCGAACCTCGTGATTTTAACCATTGACTTCACTGGCTCACAATTAAGATGGATGGAAACATGACATGAATATTTTAGACAAGATTGAATAGGGCCACCACAGGCCTCCCAGCCCTTGACTGCTGTTAAAACTGCATTACCCCCAAGGATTTACTTTTATTCCAGTGGTTTCTCAAACACTAGAGGATTTTAGGACAACTCCTTAAATGTGCTTTGTTTCCGTTCTCCCTGACTCCCTGACTGGGCACAGAATTGTGCATTCTCAAGAATGGGCATTTTCAAAGGGGGCTATTTGTTGGGAAGCACAGGCAGCAGAAGCCCCACTAGCTGTCTGTTCTTCTAGTGTTCCATCCTTGCTCCAAGCTGCCCTCACCTTTAGACATGGTCATGGACGCGGCCGGTGACAATGTGGCATTAGGCACCATCCCAGATGGTGGCTTGAGTGTGTGGGATCCTTGCCAAGCCTTCAGTCTGGGGAAAGAAGAAGAACTGGGTTGCAAAACAGCCTCAGGAAGGATGTGCCAGGCATCATCACCCCACCTTCAGTCTGACACGGTCTGATGAGGTTCTCACCTCCTCTCCAGACCGGCTCTCCCCCAAAGCACCTTCGTGTGACTGAGAACTCATCCTTCATTGGTTTATTTATTCCTAAAACCCATTCAAAGGCACAGGGGCTTGATTATAAGAGGCTTAACCACTTCGAATTTGCTTAGGGAGATAAAGTTACCTACAAGAGGAATTAAAACACTCTTCTGTGTCTAGGTTATCGGGATAGTATGACATCGACATCATCTCCAACTCATTTACTTCACACAATGTGATCTAAATCAAAACACACTCAGTGTCTTGCTGTGAACCTGAAACTGCTCTTTTCCTTTTTAGTGAAGACTATATTGAAGACTATATTTTAAAAATGCTCAACATGTCCCTCCCAGTGCCGTATGCATAGCAGTTGGTCATAAATGTTTGTTGAGCAAATGAATGAGTGCCTTCACATCATATTCAATTTGTTCCCCCATGAAGACAGTAGACTTTGCTTTCTCCTCTTTCCTACTAGCCTGTCCTCCTTGACCTGCCCGAGAATCTGTTAATAGCTCATATGCACCTACTGGGGCCCTTCTCTGGGGTTTCAACATTCTCAGCATGTGCCCACGCACATTCCCCTACAAACACCCACCTGTTCTCGAGGGTGTGTGCTTTCTGAGGACAGTCTAGTTCATTCTGCGGGTTTGGCTTCTTTCTGGCTTGCCTTTCCACAAGCCACACTAGGAAGAGTCAGAGTTGAGAAGCAAGCTCCATTCAACCTCAGATCGAACCTCGTGATTTTAACCATTGACTTCACTGGCTCACAATTAAGATGGATGGAAACATGACATGAATATTTTAGACAAGATTGAATAGGGCCACCACAGGCCTCCCAGCCCTTGACTGCTGTTAAAACTGCATTACCCCCAAGGATTTACTTTTATTCCAGTGGTTTCTCAAACACTAGAGGATTTTAGGACAACTCCTTAAATGTGCTTTGTTTCCGTTCTCCCTGACTCCCTGACTGGGCACAGAATTGTGCATTCTCAAGAATGGGCATTTTCAAAGGGGGCTATTTGTTGGGAAGCACAGGCAGCAGAAGCCCCACTAGCTGTCTGTTCTTCTAGTGTTCCATCCTTGCTCCAAGCTGCCCTCACCTTTAGACATGGTCATGGACGCGGCCGGTGACAATGTGGCATTAGGCACCATCCCAGATGGTGGCTTGAGTGTGTGGGATCCTTGCCAAGCCTTCAGTCTGGGGAAAGAAGAAGAACTGGGTTGCAAAACAGCCTCAGGAAGGATGTGCCAGGCATCATCACCCCACCTTCAGTCTGACACGGTCTGATGAGGTTCTCACCTCCTCTCCAGACCGGCTCTCCCCCAAAGCACCTTCGTGTGACTGAGAACTCATCCTTCATTGGTTTATTTATTCCTAAAACCCATTCAAAGGCACAGGGGCTTGATTATAAGAGGCTTAACCACTTCGAATTTGCTTAGGGAGATAAAGTTACCTACAAGAGGAATTAAAACACTCTTTTGTGTCTAGGTTATCGGGATAGTATGACATCATCTCCAACTCATTTACTTCACACAATGTGATCTAAATCAAAACACACTCAGTGTCTTGCTATGAACCTGAAACTGCTCTTTTCCTTTTTAGTGAAGACTATATTGAAGACTATATTTTAAAAATGCTCAACATCCAAATCATAATATTAATGAATTATTTCACTTAGTAAACATTTCTGACTGCCTCCCATGAGCCAGATCCTCTGCTGGGTGCCAGTGACGTAACAGCCATTGAAATAGGTATTGGCCTCTTTTTTCACGGATTTTACAACCTCGTAGGGGAGCGCATGCATAAATACAGAGATGACAACTTCTGTGATCACAGGTGTTCTGAGAAGTATGTAGTGAAGAGAGTGTCTAATGGTCTCATAGGGGAATTTGATCTGACGAACGCGTGTCCTGGACAAATTGGGGAAGGAAGTATGTTCCATACGGCAGAAGCCAGCTATGAAAGAAGTCACTCTGTGGTAGCAGAGAGCATGACACGAGGCCAGTGGGGCTGGAAGGAGAGAGCAAGGGAGGACGAGGGCAAGCCAAGGCGGGAAAGGAAGGTAGGGGTCAAACCTTGTGAGCCAAACCCTGTGAAGGATTGTGGTTTTTCATTAACCAGCCAGGAGAAGGCTGGAGAGTCTTTCAGAGAAGAACCATAGATTTATGTTTCCAAAAGATCACGTTGGCTGCAGCATGGGTGGTGACAGGATAGGGACAAGAATGGGGACAGAGGTCCGGGTGAGATGGAAGAGGAGGAAGACAGTGGAGACGAACCTATGTGGGTAGACTGGAGAACCGCTTCGGAGGACTGGCGGGGCTTGGTGATGCTAGTGAGGGAGGGTGACTCCCAACTTGTGTCTTGTGTAACTGGTTGGACAGGCAGTTCTGGAGATGCACCAGGATTGTGGGGGGAGGCCATGAGTTCAGTTGGGACATACTGATGGAGATAACTTTCAGATTTCTAAGAGATAGCAGGTGAGGAGGAGGTCAGAGAAGTCCAGCTTGGAGAAAGAAAATTAGGAGTGACTTCTGTGTGTTTTGTGGGGATTCAAGCTGCTGAGGAAGGAAGCAAGAGAGAACGAGAGAAAAAGAGGGTGTGGAACTGAGCCTCCAAAACTCCAGCATGAGGCAGGTCAAGGGGATAACATGCCAAGGAGTAGCTGTAGTGCCTGGAGAAATCCAGGGAGCACAGTGGCTTGGAAGCCAGTGAAGAATGACTCAAGAGGAAGGCTGTGAGTGGGAGGATCCCATTCTGCTAGAAGGTCAGGTTAAGGCCAGGGCCAGGCAAGGGCTGTTGGACTTAGCAGCATGGAGATCATTGGACCTTACAGACAGTGGCTTCTCAGGCCTGGTGGTAGAAGAATCCATACTGCAGTGGATGGAGATGAGAATCAGGAGAGGAAATGACAACAGAGAATTGAACTGATAGTTTTGAGAAGCCTGCATTTGCAGAGGTGAGAGGTTAGGAGGGGGCAGGGCAGGAGAGCTTAGAACAGTTTCAAAAGCTGGTGAGAAAGAGGGAAGTCAGTCACA
Source organism: Ailuropoda melanoleuca (assembly GCF_002007445.2). NCBI lineage: Eukaryota > Metazoa > Chordata > Mammalia > Carnivora > Ursidae > Ailuropoda > Ailuropoda melanoleuca. The sequence goes on from NC_048219.1 coordinate 82,273,985, forward strand.
GCTCCTGGGAGGAGGGATCCCAAGCCTTGCATAGGGTTCACCCATCTGGTGGGGGGGGTGGGGTGGGGTTCAGGCAGAGAAGAAGAGAGGAAAATGCCCGTGTAGACAGTACTGTCTAGAATTGTCTGGTTTGCTGCCATGAAGGTTTCCATTTTCCCTGTAAAGTAGGAGGCAGAGGACGTGCCCAGGGTGGGGGATCGCAGATTTAAGGAGAGTACGGGTCTACGGGTCGCTGGAAATGTCAGTGGTGACAGAAACAGTGACAGAGGTGCAGGAGACCAGCAGGAGGAGGCCGAGAGCCCACCTGAGGGTGGGGATCATGACATCATGGGGGAGCCTCCCTGCCCTGGCTGACTCCCTTCTCCCTCCTTCCAAGGCCACGTGAGCTCGGTAACATTTCCGGAGAAACTCTCGTCCGTGGCCTGGAACGATGTCTGACACCACCTCTTGCTTCCACAGACGGTGCTCTTTTGGACTTGCGAGAAATACCCCCACCTGAGGGACTGGCGGGTCTTCAGCAAAGCCTTCCTGCGCCTGGTGAGGAAACTGCACAAGTGTGTGAGCCAGCACTTCCTGAAGCACTATTTCGTGCGGAAGAGCAACCTCTTCCGGTACGCTGGCGCGGGCGACCTGGACGCCGTGGCCCAGAGGCTGGCCCTCTTCCTCAAGAGCCCCCAGATCAGCCAGCCCTGACGCTGCCCCGGCCGGCAGGCGCTCGGACACTCTGTCCCGGCCTGACCTCGCTCTCCGCGGGATCCTGCCCGGCAGAGAAGCAACCTATGGCACCGGCACCGGCACCGGAAATGACACGGACCCCAAGATGTCTGACGCCTCCTCCCTGGAGCCAAGCAAGTATCCCAGCCCTCCCTAGCTACCTCCCTTGGGGACAGCTGCCATCGGGCTTCCCCAAGCCCACTGATGCTGAGCTGATGACGGACGGCACCGAATGCCCTCTGCCTTGCTCGGGCTCTGCAGAGGACAGAGAGGAGACCCACTGGAGGGCCAGGCATCAGCCTGCCGCCGAGGAGTGGGTCTCCAGCCCACTGGCCACCACAGTGGTTCTTCCACTGGTAAACTGCAGCTGTGAATATGCCTTTCTCAGAGCTGGGCTTGTGAGCCTGGGGGACTGGGCCGGGCCCCCTCATTAGGGAAAGGCACTAGATCGGCACAAAGTGTTGTTCATTGATTGGTAGCTGGTGTTCACCTCCTGGATCGGCCCCAACACCATCTGATGGCTTGCCACGCCTGTGTGGACCCTGCTGCCCTCCAGGTCTCCCGAACTGTGGTTCCGTCTGCCTCCCTGCTGTCCTCCAAGTAGGGAGAAGGTGGTTTTGATGACTAGTGTGGGTCATAGATGAAAATGCAGCTCTGTTTGCCAGGGGCTCCCCCTTGCCTTGTGCCCGGGGCCGGGTGTTCTTGAAAATGGACTCGAAACAATGACCTACATGGAAGGACTTGGTGTCACTTACCTCTCAATACCTGCCTTTGCTCACTTCATTCACTCGTTGTTGATAAATAAATGCCTGTCAGGCACCCGGAATACGGCCAAGAGTGAAAGGGACAAAGGACATACCTGTTGGGGGGCGGCGCCTAATGGAGACAGGAGGTGAACGACAGATACACAGTCACAATTATTACAAATTGTAGCAAGTTGCCCTGAAGGAAATAAACAGAATATTGGAATAGAGCCACATCCTGGAAGGATGAAAATGCGAACAGCTGAAGGGGAAGGGAAGCAAAGGACAGGCTGGGAGGGACTGGAATAAGTCAAATCACGTGGCCTTGTAAAGCTGGTAAGGAATTTATTTTATTCTAAAGTCAAAGGCATGACCTTTGGCCTCCCCTAGAGCAGTAGGGTAGCCTAATCTGATTTGCATTTTGTCTGTTTGTTTATGACTTGCATTTGAAATGCCCTTTCCAGGGGCTGCATCAAGGGGGCCCTGGGACCCACATAGGAGTCAAGGCACCTAAGGACAGTTAAGCCCCCGTTTTGAATTTCACTGCCGTCCACAGGGCCACACACCCTGTGCAGCACACGGACGGGGAACTCTGCTTGGGCAGGTCAGCGGTTTCTACTGGTGCTTATTTATGCTTCTCAACTCAAGGGAACCCTTTATTCTTTAGAACATTTCCCCCAAGTATGTAACACTGAAATTTCTAAAAGCATGAACTACTGACTTTTTAAAATAAAAGGCACATTTGAAAATGAAATATTTTTTTACAAAAATATTGTGACCATATGCTGTGGCTTGGAGGGGGCTGGGTTATCACATAGAAAATCATGATTTTAAAATGTTGAAAAAAAATCTTTTTAAACATACAGTAAATTTATAATTTTTGAAAACATGAAATAATAGCAAACCAATGTTTTCTTAAGTCATCAAAACATGCATTCCAATTCTCATATTCTCGGCCCTAGGGAAACATTTTTGACAAGCTAGCAGATAATTTTTTTAGTGAGGAAAACAGCTGAAGCAAGGTTGTTTTTGTTGTTGTTGTTGTTGTTGTTAGGGGAGGAGGGGCAGAGGGAGAGGGAGAGAGACTCTCAAGCAGGCTCCATGCCCAGCCCAGAGCCCTACATGGGGCTTGATCTCATCACCCTGGAATCATGACCTGAGCCGAAATGAAGAGTTAGGATTCTTAACGGACTGAGCCCCACAGGCGCCGCTGATGCAAGTTTATCAAATAGCTGCATGGTCACAAATGCCAAAAAGTGAAAGTTGGCTGGAACATTGATTGGAAATGTGTGTATGTGGCTGGACCATTGATTGGAAATGTGTGTCTGTGTATGGAGAGGAGTGGTCTCCACAGACCAGATTCCAGTAGATTCTTGCCCCCCACCTTTCCATATCTGCTTGTGGCCTTTGAAGGAAGCAGGGTTATCTGTAGGTTCCTGGGTGTTCCTCTGTCGGCCAGCAGAGGGCAGTAGAGGACTGCCTATGGAAAGAGCCTCTTTCCCACCCATACCCCTCAGAGCCCAGTAGGTGGCACCCTCCTCAGCCCGTACCGTAAACGTGGCTTCTGGGAGAAGGGTTTCAGCTGATGCTCAATGACCTTTCTGGCCATGTTGGCCAGCAATTACAGTCTCCATGCCCAAAGCTCAGACTTTAAAAAGGAGCCCACGAGAGAGGAGTCCATCCACTCTATTTGTAGAAACACAGGGCCTGGCTCCAAAAAGTCTGATGTTACTCCTTTATTCTGGTTAGTATTTATTTATTTATTTTTTAAATTCTCCAGAAGACGTTTTGCTTTCACATCCACTCTGGGCACAGGACTGTTTTACAGTGGAATGGTTGGTAGTCAGACCCGTCTTGACCTGCTTGGCTTTGCATCTCAGCTCTGGCACCACTGTATGCCCTTGGCGAGTTGTTCACCCTTCTCTGCATCTCCCATTTCTTCATGGGTATGGTTAGGGGCTGAATTGTGTCCCCCATGCCCTCCTCCTCCCCCTACCCAGATTTGTACGTGGAAGCCCTTACCACCAGCACCTCAGAATCTGACTGTATTTGGAGATGAGGCCTTTCAAGAGGTGACTGGGTTAAAATGAGGCCGTTAGGGTGGGCACTGATCCACTAGGACTGACCTTCCTGTGGAGAAGGGGTGGAGGCACCTGTGGCAGGGGTGCAGGGAGGAAAGGCCCTCTGTAAGAAAAGGAGTGAGGCGTCAGGAGAAGCCAGTACTGCCAGCACCTTGATCTCGGGTTTCCATTCTCCAGAACCATGAGAAAATAATGTTGTGTTGTATAAGCCATGCGGTCTGTGGTGTTTTGTGATGGCGACCCTGGGCAACGAATCCAGGCCTGAGGAGAGAGGAGCTCCCTCACTGCTCTGAGGAGGGAAATAAGCAGAGTAATGGATGTCAGAAGTCCTCATTTTATAATCTGGCACATAGTAACCGTGGGATACGTGCTTAGCATTTTAGACACCAACTCGTCAGGGCCATTCCCCCACCTCTGCCAGTCCTGGTAACGACTCCCACCCCATGTATAAATTCTTCATGAGCCATGACAGGGAAGACATGCAGAATTCCAGCACGAATTCCAAAATCCTTCTTGTCCTTTGTCCCTCGCTCACTGGAGGCAGCATCTCTGGACTTCTTGTGTGTTGGAGCCATGCTGCCCAGCATCTCAGGGACAGCTTTCCGTTTAGTGCCTGGCATAGCCTCCATTTCCTTATCCCCTTTCACTGTCCAGCTTCCTGAGTATTGTCCGTGTAGCCCTGCTTCCTTGCCTCTACACACCTTTTTGTGTGAAACATACCATACATGTGAGAGTTGAAAGTGTTTAAAGAAGAACAATGGGACAGACAGCAATATATTCACCATCTAGGTGAAAAACAGCTTTTGGCCAGTATTTAGAATTCTAGGTGCTATTCCATCCCCCAGCCCCCTCCCTCCCAAATTTTATGTTAGTCATTCTGTTTTTCTTAATAGTTTGACTACCCATCATATTTCATTGAACCTAAGCCCCCCCCCCAGTTTTGAGGCGAGTCTTTATTTCATGTCTAAGAACGAAAAGTGTGCTAAATGTCGTCGCATGACGCCACTGTTTGTAAGATGCTTCACCCTATTTTAGGGAGATTAGAATGTGAAAAGTGTATTTTAGAATCAACAAAATATGACCTGCATGCGTCCGAATGTCTTTTTAGTTGTGCCCGTTTTTTGAGCTTTATGTAAATGGAATCCTACTGTACAGTCTTCGTGACTGACTCTCGTCCCGAGTGTGCTTCTGAGGTTCTCCCGTGTGGGCAGTGGTGTTTCCTTTTCACTGCTGTGGAATATTCCACAGTGAGCTTATGCAACTGTACATATTTATGTTACCGTAACTGGGCAGCTGGGTTGTTTCTAGTTTTAGTGATTTGAACTATTTTTACGTGCATTCTTACATGTATCTTCCAATGCACTCGGGTCTTTTAAGGGTATATATATACTTAAGAGTGAAATCTCAAGGTCAAAGAACATATATGTATTTTTATATATATATTTAAATTAGCGAGGTAATGTCAACATATTTTCTGAAGTGGGAGCACCAATCTAAATTCTTTCTTTAAATGTCAGTGAATTTTCAGTGACTTTCTCCATTATAATGGAGTGCATTTTGTATCTTGTGTAGGAAATCCCATTTTTTAAGGTCATGGAGATATGCTCCTATGTTGTTCTCTAAAATTTTGCTACTCTGCCTTTCACCAGAGTTAGGAAATGCTCTCTCTCTCTCTCTCTTTTTTTTTTAAATTCAATTCTAATAAAATTAGAATAATCCCTTTGCTTGGAAGTTTGGTAAGACCCACCTAAAAAGCTGACTGGGTCTTGTGTTTTCTTTGTTGGAAGATTTTACGCTATTTACTCCCTCTGGGGGATACATGGTACTCAGATTTCCTACTCCTTCTTGAGCTTTCTTGTTATTTTACCAAGAATTCATCTGTTTCATCTAAGTGTTCAAATTTACTAGCAAAAATATTGCCCATAAAACTTTATTTAAATTCTGATGTTAGTCCTCCTCTTTTTTGGTGAGACTTACCAAGTCATTGTTGTTTGCTCTGTTCATCTGCATATGTTTTTCATTAATTTCCGTTCGTTTCTTTCTCTCCCTCCACTTCTTCAGGTTTATTCTGATGTTTATGTTTATATCTTCTTAAATGCTTAGCTCAGAACTCCTCAGCAATTCTTTTCTAAGTATATGAATTACCTTTAATACCATTTTAGTGGAATTCCATGGGTGTTGGTAAATCGCATTTTTGTCTCGTTTAGTACTGTTTATTTTCAGATGTCTACTACGATTTCCTTGTTGACCTATGGGGTACTTAGAAGTTTTTAAAAAGTATTATTTCCAAACATACTGGGTTTCCTAGTTATGTTTTCGTTACTGATTTCTAAATAGATTGCATTATAGTCAAAGACAATGGTCTTGGGGTGCCTTGGTGGCTCATTCAGTTAAGCATCAGATTCTTGATTTAGGCCATAATCTTAGGGTTGTGAGGTACAGCCAGGGGGAGTCAGGCTTCGTGCCCAGCGGGGTGTCTGCTTGTCCCTCTCCCTCTGCCCCTCTCCCTACTCTCACATGGGCTCGCGCTTGCTTGCTCACTGTCTCTCAAATAAATAAATAAAATCTTTTTTTAAAAAGTCTTAAAAAAAAAAAAAAGACAGTGGTCTGAAGGTCCTGATCCTTGGATGCCCGTGGAGGCCAGCTTTTCGCTTAGTGTTTCTGCGTTGGTCAGTGCATACAAGGGGTCTGCGAGCCTAGATGCAAGGTACAAGGAATGTCCGTTAGATCGTGTGGTGCTCAAAGTTTGTGTATGTTTCAGGTTTCTTTTTGGCTGCATTTTCCAACATTTACCAAGAGAGTTGTTTTAAAATTTCCCATTATGAGTGTGGATTTTTTTATTTCTCCTTAATGGCGCCAACAACTTGTGTTTAATATACTTTCAGGCTGTATTATTAGGGACACTCAGGGTTAGAATGTTTATATCTTCCCCGTAAACTGGAGTTTATCATTGTAAGGTGACTTTTTCTGAACTATGGTAAACATTTTGCATAAACATTGACTTTTGTCTGATACTACTAATATCAGGACACAACCACTTTATTTGCCCTAGTATATCATTTTCTATCAGCTTTCAACCTATTTGTATCTTTACATTGTTAATAACTCTGTCTCTTATAAATGGGTGATTTTCACATCACATATGACAGTTGAGGTCTCTTGACTCTAATGTTTAATCCACTTACATCTATTCTGATGACTAACGCATTTCGATTTATTGCTACTCCTGTACTTTCTACATGACCCCTTTTCTAAACCTCCTTCTGTCTTTCACCCTACCGTCTTGCCTTTTTTAAATACAAAATTAAGGGATTTTTTTCTTTTTCTACTTCTTTATCCCCCTTACTAGTTTGTAAGGTCCATATGCTATCTCTCTGTCCTTTTAATGGATACCAAGGCTAAGTCAAAAGTTAACCAATACCTATTTTCTCCCAACGTGGACTGCAGGGGTTTGGCTCCTATCACTCCCCTTCCCATGTTATCTGCTATTATGGCCCCAGATTTGGATTCTAGCTTGCTTGCCATTACCCACCACACACACACACACACACACACACACACACACACACACACAAAATGTCTTCTAACCCACGGTATCCCCAGTGTGTGGCACATAGCAGACGACCAATAACCTTGCAGGGCACAAGTGAACTGAGCAGTGGAACAAATAGGCCTGATTGGTTTAGAGCTTCAAGTATCCTGATGTGGTGATGGCCTAGGGATTCCCTGGTCTCTGCCCGTCACTCACAATCTGGATCCTCTCCAGTTTTCAAATCATTTTACTCCTCTGCTCCCAGTCCTCCAACCACTTCCCATCCCACTCATCCTAAAATCCAAAGGCCCAGATGTTTGCAGAGCTCCTTCAGAAACTATCCATTCAGGTCTCAAGCTTCTTGGACTTTGGTGTGCATTTGATTTTTTTCTTTCCTTTAAAATGATGGAATCATAGAATTTTCTCACTTGAAGAGATGGTAGAGGTCTTTACATTTAGAGTGCAGGTACCTGGGCATTGAGACAGGTTGACCCACGGGCCTCAGATCATAAACTTTGAGTCGGTTTGTAACTGAAAGTCCAAAATGCTTCCCCCCCCCTCAAAAGCCCCCGAAACTTCTCAAGTGCAGACTTCAGCAGTGTAGGAATTGAAATCCAAATCAGACTCTGGCCAGACATTTTTGGTGATTCTCCCTCGCCTGGGGCCTGTGTGCTGACTCGTCCCCCCTCCCTCCACCCTGGTTCCACTGTCATGGTTGTCGGGACATCAGCATGGGCAGGACCCTTGTGGGACACGGGGACCTGCTTTTGTGGGGTCTCCCTCTCCCTTTCCCCAAAAGAGAATTTAAAGGGTACAGTTACTTCTTTTCTCTGAAGTCAGAATCTGTCAGTGGGTCTAAAAGTCATGGGAATGTGGAAGGATTAGGGAAGTAGCCCTAATCACCAGGGAGGAGGTCCTGGTGACCACTGGTGACTCTACAACCCTTCCTTGTAGCGGTGGGAAGGGCGGAGCTGGAAGAGAGGCAGGAAGGTGATTTGCTCAAATGTACAATGTCCCTGACTGAACTCTTGATTTCCCTTCTCCAGGCTGCCCGCACTCAGTAAATAGAGTCATTGTCCAGCCATTTGCTTCAGCCACAACCACGCGTTGTCTTGGAGCCTCTCCTTCCATTGCCCCACACCTTCAGTCCACCGGTGAATCCTCTTGGCTGTCCTTTCCAAATGTAGTCTGTGTATCCCCACGCCCTCCACGCTGCTCCTACTGCAGGCCAAGGCACCCCCTCTCCTTTCTAGAGTGCTACAGGGACTTCTTCACTGGGTCCCTTGCTCCCATTTTTGCCACCCACCCCACCCCAACGAAGTCTTCCCCACAAGCCCCAGTCGTCTTGTTGGCATGCAAATCAAATCATGTTTCCCTGCTCCAACCCTTCAGTAGCTTCCCATCCCTTTTAGAAAAAACCTGAAACTTCCCACTGCAGCCCAGACAGCCCATGTGATCTGCCTGCTGCCCTTCTCTCCCCGCCACCTCTCACCTTCACTCCATTTGGGCCACAGGACGCTACTTTCTTTGCCTTGTTTCAAACACAAGCTCATTCCTGCCCCCAGGCCTTCGTACCGGTTTGCCCCTGTGTTCAGAAATCCCTTGGCCTGCATGCTGACCTAGGCCCCCTCCTCCCTGACCAGCCTAGCAGACGGCACCCCTCCTCTCTGTGCCCTCACCCTGCTTTACTCTCCCCATAGAGGGTTGCCTGCTCCTTACTAGAATGTAAGCTGCTCACAGACAGAGTCGTCTTGTTCACTCCTGTTGCACCGAGAACAGGGCCTGGTGCCTAGCATGTGCTCAGTGAATATTTGTTAAATGGGTAGTTAGATGAAGGGGTGAATGAATGATTTCAACCCACAGTAGGCTTCAGTTCCAGGGAGGGGCTGGACTCAAACCCAGGTCTTCGCTCCAGCCAGGCTCTTCCCCACCCCACTCCCCCATGAAGTAACATTTGGAGGGGTTGAGGAATCAATCCTTG
>NC_048219.1:82283135-82296977 GCF_002007445.2 Ailuropoda melanoleuca
ACACACACACACACACACACACACACACGTGTGCAAACACATGCACTTGGCATTTAAACAGAACACATCAGAAAGCAGTTCCAGCCTTCACCCTCCCTTCCTGCCAAGCATAGGGACACACAGTAAGGCTCTTGGCAGAAGGTCTCTGTCCCATTCTCTTTGTCTCTGGGCCTAGACCATTCATTTCCTCTCATGCAACCAGCATCATTTCTTGGCTGTGTGACTTTGTTTTGTGAGCTTACATCTTCTGTCCTCAGGCTTTGTGTAACCTATGAATCTCCCGTCAGGACCCAACCTTTGAGGGCCAAATACAAAAGACGGAGTGAGCGGTGCTCCTGTGAGAATGGCATTGTAAATGAATAGAAACACTTTCACGGGGTCACTCAGAACTCTTGAATATCATGTAAAATGTCACCTCCCTCTTCGGGGCTCAGAGGGATGTTAGGATATTAGGCGGAGCACCCAACCCAAAGGACAGTGTAGTTTCACAGCTGAGAGACCAGGTGAGCAAGCCACCTGCCTCGGCCTAAGGAAATCCACCGTTGGATCATTTGGTGGCCAGGGGTCAAAGAGAGCTGCGTTCTGCCCCCCACCCCCCCGCACTGCCGGGGTCATGACAGTCCTCAGGCCCGGCCCTCTCAGCTTGCCTTTCCCTCCCCTCTCCTGCCTCTCTCCCAGATGTTGTTCTTCGCCCACACTGTGGGTCAAGGGACATCAGGAAAGCTCTCTGCCCTTGACTCTCTCTGTCCAGGGGCTACCATTAGTGACTTGTGGCCTTGGTGACCAGAACATGGTTTCTTGAAGAAGTGAAGAGGAGCAGTGGGGGCAGGGCACGGGTGCACCCCTCACCCTGCGGAGCGCGGAGGGCGGAAAGTCCTGGGGCTGCGCGGGGCAGAGAGGTCCACCGCGGAGCTTAGTGCTATATGACTGCGGAGCGGCAGGGGGCGCCCGCGGCTTCTCTCCTGCGGACCCTGCGCAAAGGCAGTGCCACCTGCCCTGAGAGGCCCGCCAGCCGCCCCCCCTCCCCCGCAGAGCCCTGCGCCCTTGGGATTCTTCGCTGCTTCACCTGGCGCCTGGAGTGGCCCTTCTGTCCCACTGGGCTGACCGTGTGCTCCCGGAGACCCCTCTTTTCTCACTGCACCATGGGAGGCCGGGGCACCCCAGCAGACGGTGGCATTTCCGTGCCCCGCAGGGAGCCCGGCGCCTCCCCCGCAGGAGGACCCGGGAAGGACAAGGGGAAAAGAAGAAGCCCCGAGGCGTCTGGCAAAGCAGGGTTAAGAGGGAGGGGGATGCTGCAGGAAAGGAAAGGACTCCAAGCCTAGGCACCAAGCACATTTTTGTGTGCTTTCTGCTTTATCGTATGTCATCCCCTCCTCAACAACCCTTTGGTAGGTAGGCATCCTAAACCCATTTTGTTGACGAGCATTTGGAGGCTCAGAGAGAAAAAGGAGTTCCCGCAAGTTCACCCCGCTGGATGCCGGGAAAGCCATGTTTTGTGCCTTTGTCCTGAAGAATTTCTCGCAGTACAGGGGCCGGGAGAGATGCATGGAGACGGAGCACACCAGGCCTTCCAGGTAGAAGCATGGCCTTCCTGCCCCCTCTGCAGTCAGGTGAGCCCTCAGGGGCCAGGGGAGAGGGAACAACCCACACCTTCTGCCCTTGACAGGGTTCACTCCTCACAAGGACACGGGTCATGGTCTTGGAGGGAAAGGGAGAGGGAATGGGTGGAGCCCATGGGATGGGGGAAGGAGCTGTCTTAGAATTTGCCCTGGGCTAACATTTTCGAATTGTACCTTTGAACGCTGCAAAAAATCCTCAAAACTCACTTTCACAGGAGTTAATCATTCATTCTCACTGCAGGCCAGGTGACCTTTGGCATGTGGTTAGGGTTTTGTTTGCTTTTCTTAAAAGTCCTAGAGTCTGTAGCTGGACAATGTCACTTAGGTGAGGAAGAAAGGAATTTGGGGTGCACTACAAGGCTTGGTTTTCTTTCTTCCACCTCCTGGGATTTTGGAAGTTTGAGAGGTCATGGATTCAGAACACAAGTTGATTATCTGTGGCTGTGGCCCTCATGGGGCGCTGAATGCCAGAGACCTAAGGAAACAAAAGCACACCAAAAACAAAAAACAAATAAAATCCAAGCCACCGCCCATCCGGCACCTGATTCCTTTAGGACCTTGGTCTCACCTGGGTGGCAGCTAAGTTCACCAACAGAGATCATTCGCTTTATTTCATTACTGTAATACCATAATCAGCTTTGCACGTAGAGAGATGCAAGTTAGCAACTTTTCAATTTTAATATTCGAATCACCTAAAAGTTACTTGACCTCCTATTAGAATTAGGGAGGGCCAATTGGCTGTGTGACCTTGGGCAAGTCACCCAACCTCTCTGGGCCTCAGAAGAGGAGTGAGTTCCAAGACCCCTTCCCAGGCCAATGCTCTGCAGCCTATAATCCCGCAGCCCAGCTCCACTGGCTATTTTTGACCCAGGATTAGAAGGGCTTTTCAGGCCACACTCACCTCTTGGACATTCTGACAGTTGGCTGGACATTCTCATCGGGCATCCCATGGGCACTCAAGCGTGAGATGCCCCAAGCAAACAGTTGTCCCCTCCTCTCATGTAACTCCTCTTCCTGGTTCCCAGGTGCCCCCCTCAGTATCCTCTTTGATTCCCTCTGTCCTTCAACCTCCACATTCATCCGCTTCCTGAGATCAGAATGTTCTGGTTGTGAAGTACCCTCTGTTCCTAGTCCCCCAACTTGCGCTGAGTTCAGTCACCTCTCACCTGGACTCTTGCTGCCACCTTAAATACCCCCAGCAACCTCCCTCCTGTCACTCCCGCTCTGATCGATACCAGGTCTGTCACACTAACCCACGGGTCTGGCCAGCCTCTCCCCACTATGGACACTTGAATGGTCTCCCGTGGCCAACCCACCAAACAGCTGCCATCTGGGCCCTGCATGATACAGACCCAATGTCACTTCCTTCCCACATGGTACCTTACATTTCAGCCCAACTCAGTGTCCCTTGCACTGTCCCAGCTGTTCTTGTCTGGCCCCACAGTCTTCACATTCTGCCTGGAACGCACATAGCTACCTTACCTGCTAAAACACCTCCCTCTTCATCAAGGCCTGGTACAAATGCTAGCGTCTCCTTGAAACTTTCCAGGAGACCCCCATTAAGGATCAACTTCTCACTGATTAATTCACTCAGCAGGGACCACCAACTGTGTCCTACGTGGTGCTGTTCTAGGTACCGAGAATTCAGTGGTGAGTAGAGATGGGTTCCTACTCACAGGGAGCTTGCCGTTGATGGCAACAGAATATAAGCAAACAAAGATTCCCATAAGTACAACAGAGGAGATCTCGGATCCATGGACTTCCTTATGGTCTACTGTAACATGCCCATCTGTGATTAAATATGACCTTGTAAAGCGCCGTAGAGCACCTACTAAGGTCTTCACTTACTAAATTCAGAATTGGAGTGAAAGGAAGTTCTCATCTTGTGAGTGTCATTTTCACAATCCCTAGAGATGGCGTTCAGTTCGAGAACCTCACTCCAGATAGGAGAGTCGACAGAGGACACAGAAGGGTGCTGCGCAGACAGACCTGGGAGTTAGTCCTTGCTCTGCCACGTAATTATTGAGAGAATTTGGGCACGTTCCGTAATCTCTCCAAGCCTTGATTTCCTCACCTGTAGAATGGGGTCCTAAAACCTGCCTCATGGAATTGGAAAATCAGATGAGACAGTGTGTGAGAAATTGCTTCTTAAACTGAAATAAAGCACCCCATAACCATAACATAGATTCAGGATTACCCCAGGTTCTTTACTTGGCTTTATTTGGGGAACACTAAGACAGGCTCTGCTTCCCAAAAAAGAAAGCTGCTGGAGATAGGGATATTTTAAAATATTATTTCAAAATCTACCATGCTCAGTCCTTAAGGAAGAAAGAGTCCTAGGCTTCCAGAGTACCCTTAGGCTGCCTGGAAAGCAACTGGGTCTTTCTTACTCTTCCCTAAAATATGTTCTCCTAGGATTGCCCCTCTTCCAACCATTAGGGTATGTTGCTGCAAGCACAGGAGACACACAGTTGCCTTCCCTAAAAAGCATGCCCTGATGCCTCATGCTTCTGGATGAAATGAAGTCATTCCATGCCCTTTGCCATGACTTGCTAGTGCCCACACGTGAAATGTGCCTTACCTACAGTCTCTACTCACCATAGGCTGCAGAGGTGCTGCAAACTTCCCCGTAGCCCACTCCTCCTTCGCGGCAGAGTCTCAGACCCCATTCTGCATCTTCAGTGCCTTCCAAAATTCACTCATCCCTGCAGCCCCCATGCCAGACTGACTCCAGTGGGGTTGGAATGGGAGGGAATGACTCAGCCTTAGGATGCTGAAGCCAGAATCAAGCTTTTGAAGCAGAATATCACTCCAAAAAGATGTCACTGCAGTAAGGTAAGGTCTGTACTGGTGGCCACTGGGAGATACACTTGCCCCTCGCTTGTCCAAACTTTCCTGATGCGTTCCAGAGTTTTGGCAAAAGTTCCTGCAGTATCGTGAACTGTTATCCCATTTAAAAATTAAGTCCCCTAGGAATGGCTCTTGGCCGTCAAGATCTACTCTGATGAAGAGGGGATATGAGCAATTACATGGACACATACACCCCTTCAGATATTTGATAAATATTAACTGAACTGAAAGAAGGGGAGAGATATACAAATACATAACAATCTGTCATTAGTGCATTTTTCATTAGTGTGTTCTTAGCACATCACTCACTCCTCCTGACCACCTCAATCAATTCGGGCCCAGTGGGCATCTCTCCCAGTTTCTGCTCTTTCCTCCTCTCTTAACACACATGTGCTTTTTGGGGTAGAGCAGGGATGGGGAGTAGAGGGTATCTCAGATAATTGTCTTAAAGTTGCAGGGAACTGGAGAAAATTGAATGGAATCCTCTAGCAGTCTTCATTCTTGCTCTTCCATTCCACCTCCCCGTTTACTTGGAACCTGGTAGAATACCTTACCCTTAGGGGATTACAAAAGAAAAGATCACAGAAGAAAAAGAAAGCCTCTGGAGAGCAGGCACCTAGAGAGTGGGGCAAGTCTTCTCTGCTGTGGTGGACTCAACACCATGCTTTCTGGAGATGAGCCGCCGTAGCCAGGAGCTTGCCATAGCTTCCCTGTGCTTCGAGTTCCCACTCATGAAAACCTTCGCAGTGAGGTCCTGGGAGCCACTGGCCTTGGGCACAATTGCCTCTGTATTCATTTTCCAAGGGGGAAGGCGACATGGGGGTCGGGGGCATACAGAATTTCCCTGCCACCACCTTCTGGGGTACAAGCACAGAGCCAGAGGGGAGCTCACAGGAACTCTGCTGACAGGGACCTTCCACTGAGAACCTTGACCTGTGGCTTGGCTTGCTCCTTAGTATGTGTGAAGACATTCCCCCCTCTAAGACTCAGTTTCCCCATCTGTCAAATGAGACCAATAACATGCTCTCATGTGATTGTTGGTGAGAAAATTATGTGAAACATGTCTGAAAGCACTTTGGAGAAGGTATAGTACAAAAGCTAGTGACCATCACCAGAGAGCTAACACACACACAAGACACACCCATTTTTAAACCTTATTTTAGAAATCATCATACAGTAAAATTTCCTGGTGTGTGTGTGTACAGTTCTATGCATTGTACCACACGTACAGATTTGCGTAACCATCACCACAGTGAGAATATGGAGTATCATTGCCCCATTCACTTGTTGAAGGACATTTAGTCACGATGTGTTCCTATTTTCATTTATTGTTGGATTCAATTTGCTAATTTTTGTTGAGGATTTTTGTATCTGTGTTCATGATGGTTATGGATCTGAAGTTTTCTGTTGTCGCTATGTGGCTTTGCCCTTAGGGAATGCTGCCTGCTAAAACAAGCTGGGGGTGCTCTTCCTTGTTTGCTAGCTTTTCTTGAAACGTGTGTGAGCATTCACTAGTGAGACCATGCAGGCCTGGAGATTTCTCTTTCAAAAGGTTTTTTGACTATGAATTCAATGTCTTTAATCATCATTAAGACTATTCAGGTAACCCTTGTCATCATGACTGAATTGGTGGTGCGTGGTTTTCAGGTGATTAGTCCATTTCATCTAAATTGTCAGATTTGCGTGTGTAGAGTGGTTTGCAGTAATTCTCTTATTACCTCATTAATGTCTACAGCACTGGTAGTGATGGCTCTCATTCCTAATATCAGTGATTTGTGTTTTTTCTCCTTTTTTATTGGATGTTTATCAATTGTGTTTTCTTTTGAAAGAACCATCTTTTGGATTCATTGATTTTTCTCTACTGTTCTGTTTATCATTTCATTGATATCAGCTCTTCGTTTGTACACCCCTCCCTCTTTTTTTTTTTTGCTTGCTTTCTCCTGATTTTGCTCTTCCAGTTCTAGTTTCTAAAGGTATAAGCTTAGGTGATCAATCTGACATCTTTCTTTTCTAATACAGGCATTGACGCTTTCTTCTAGGCACTGCTTTAGGTACATCCCATAAATTTTGATATTTTATGTTTTTATTTTCATTGAGTTGAAAATATTTTCTGATTTTCCTCGAGACTTTCTGACTAATGGATTGTTTGTAATGTTTTGTTTAATTTTCAAGTGTTTAGAGATTTCCCCATGTGTGTTTTTATAACCATTAAACTTAGGAAAGCTGTAAAAATCTAAAGAAGCCAGTATTTTAGAAGTGAAATAATTTATTGAGCACCTTGTGTGTGCAAACACTAAGCTAGGGATTGTTTGGAGTGTAAGGCTGCATGAGATTTAGACCCAGCCTCCTTCCAGGAACTGATATTCAGGGGGAAACTAAGATACTCATGCAAACAAATGGGATTCATGGTGGTCAGTTATAAGAAGCTTCTGCGTGGTGCAGAGAAGGGCTGCCACCGGGGGGGGGGGGGGGGGGGGGCCCCCCCGGGGGGGGGGGGGGAGGTGGTCTCTTCCCACCCAGGTGATTAAGGTCAAGGGTGTGAATTGGGCTTTGAGAATAGGTGGGATTTCCATAGTGAAGATCATAGGATAGCGCCATGTTGGATAGAGGGAACTTTGCCTGGCAGTGGCAGTACACCCTGCCCTTGGGCACTCTCCATGATACCCCACTGAGCCTGTTACCACTTGGCGCACTTGACCTGCTTCACACATGTCTGGGGAGTGAACTAATCAGATGGACTGGACCGAACTCTTCCAGAAATTGAAGGCAGCTCCTAAAGCCTGTAGAGAAGCAAGTAGTGTTTTCTGGGCCAGCAGAAGGGAAGGTGGGGAGACAAAAATAAAGCTAACATTGAAAGAGTATTCTACTTCCCTCGTGTCCTCCACTTTACAGCTACGGTCTGTCCTTCTGCCTTGTCAGAAATTGAGCTGACCTTGGAAGTTAAGGACTCAAAACCCCAGAGCAACTCATTAGCCGGCCCTGGAGCACGCTGCCGTGTTGTGGATGTGAGCTGAATCAGCTCTGGGATTTGGACCTCTCAGGCCTACAGAAGTCAGGGGAATGCTGCAGTCACTGAAGCCAAAGGAGAGTGGAGTGGCAGGTGGTGGGAGAGAAATACTTGCTCCCATCCTGAGGGTTTGGGCTCACTGCGTCAGGGAACCGTGGGGTTCATGTGAGATAAAAATAGCTCCCATCCTCTTGAGACATGGGACAGCTCAACCACAGAGAAAGAATTCCAGGGGGTCCATAACCACATCTTCTCCATTCTTCCTGGAGTTGTCAGTCATATTTTACCTTCTTTCCCATTTTTCTGCACAACCTGATTTGCAGGGTCTGCTTTGAGCACATAAGAAAACAAGACTAAAAGCAATGCTTCTGAGATTTTGGAATTTGCATTTTTCCTGTCAATTTACTTTGCACTTGCATATTTTGGTTTTTACTGAAGACTGATTGTGCATATGTTGGTGATTTAACAAGAAGGAAATATGTTTTAAGTCTCCTAGGAAAGATTAAAATAACTAGATTTAATTTTATAGAAAAAATTTTAAGAAAATGGTTGACGTCTCATTGGATTTTGGGGGACAAGTTACATAAACTCTCTAGGAGTGGCCACAATCTGGGGAAGATAAGACAGCAATCTTAGTACCTCGCACAGCTGGGCAGATGTAGGCCCCAGGGTGATATGGAGATGGACTGCTTGAAGAAATAAAAGACACTGAGAAATCCCACCATGGAATTTCCAAGTGATGCTATGAAATTGGAGCTAATCTTGGTACCTACCATCTGGCCCCAAAATGAAAGGTCTATATGACCTGTTTTCTCATGCAAATAACTAGTTTGTTCTAAAGAGGAATAATTTTAAGGCAGAAGAAATTTTTAGGAAGAACCAGATACTGATTTATGCAAAAACAAGACATCCTAAGGGATTTTATATTTTTCATGGTGCTTTATAGTTCATAAAAGACTTTAACGGACCACATCTCTTTGAGATTACCAGAGTCACCCCCAGAAAAAAGGCTGAGCAGGGATCAGTCACTCTGGCCTTACAAATGGGGAAATGACGACTTCAAGAGAGTGAAGAAATCCATGCCTTATAGGGACTAGAAGCAGTTTCAACCTTCAGTGTCCAGTTCTAACTAAGGTTTCGATGGCCTAGGAAACTATGGTCAAAGCTATTCAAAAGGAAGATTGAACCTTTTCATACTTACTGGTACATTTTTCTAAAGTGCCTACAAGCATTTGAGTAATGGTTTTAGACTGATACTTGATTCATTTTCATGATGAGAGAATGTGAGGTTTTACCTAAGTTATTTAAATAGCGATGTATACATAAACTCCAGATGTGTAATGGGGATGAAGCGAGGGAGAAAGGGGGAGTCAGGGGGGCAGCTCTGCAGGCTGCTCTGGACCTCCTGGCTTGACTGCTCACGGAGCCACCCTGCTGCATGCGCCCTGTGGCTTGCTGATGCCTTTTCAGTGAAGCCTGCCAGCACACAGCTTCATGTCCCTGCACACTCAGCCGGACACAGGCTTTGCAGATGGATCTGGCCGGCTCAGGACAGATTATGACCCATTTTAAGGGATCCCAGCTTCCATTCAGGCTCCTCAGGTGAGCTTCCAGCTCTTCGGGGCCAACCCTGCCCTGGGACAGCCTTCAGAAGACCCAGCGAGCCACGGCAGGTCTTGAGGCAGTGCAGCCCTGTCTGCCAAGCCTTGGCAGCACTGATGGGCAGGGTGACCACACATGGAGCCCTGTGTGTGTTGTGCACTGTGCCAGGAATCCCAGGAAGAACCAAAGAAAGTCCTTGCCTCAGGCTTACATTCTCATTTCTCCTGTCTTGACTACCTAAATAATTGGCTCTGGGAGGGATTTGGTTCTCTACTGTCTTCCTTTCAGTGAATTCCCAAGGCAGTTTCATTGCTACCGGAAAGCAGTGAGAGAGGAGCATCAAATGGCCAGCCTTTGCTCATCGGGGAGTCGCTCTGTGGGACTGCCTTGAGCATTGCCAGATGCCTAGCATCCCCAGCTTCTGGGCTCTAGTGTTGCTCACCCACTACCCCCAGTCACTGTGACAACCAAACACACCGCTGCCCCCCCCCGCCTCCATTTTGAAGTAACAGTATGGCTCTCCCATGAGAATCACCGAATTTGTTTCACTAATCACATTTTTGTTTCGAAATCTCTTACCCAATGACAGCGGAGCCAGCAACCCGGAAACTGCAGGTACAGTTTGGCACACGAGCTGTTTTTGTGTGATCCTCGGGCTAAGAATGGACTCTTCACTGGCCCTTCCCAGGAGAAGGTCACAAGTCCCCAAGCAACGACCAAGCCCTGCCAGGTGCTGGTGATACGGTGCTAGAGAAGAGCTCACCATTGCCCCAGGGGACAACAGTCCTGTGCGGGAGGAAATGAATGCACCGCACAGCAAGGGCCATCCACATGGGGGAGCACAAAAGAGGGGCACCGGGCTCAGCCTTGGGGACTTCGGGAGTGCAGATAAGGGGAGCCTTCCAAGAAGAGGTGGCAGGAGAAATTAACCTGGAGAGAGAAGCAGGTATGAGCCAGGAGAAGGCTGTGCTGAAATGGGGAGCAGGGAGGGGAGGTAGAAAACACAGCCCAGGCAGGGAGACAGAGACAGAGAGAGGAAGGGGACACAAAGGCTGTTAGCGGGACACAGGGTAGAGAGTGTTGGGAGCCGAAGCTGCGGAGGGGCTGAGGGCCGCGCCAAAGGCCTTTGTGTGTCCCAGCTAGATGCTTGGACGTTACCCAGATTCAGATGCTGGCCGCATCACTTAGTCACTGTGTCACCTGAAGCAAACCTTGCTGTGCCCCCACTTCCTCACCTGTGACACGTGCTTAAGAGGAGGACCCGTCTCAGAACCCAGCCGAGAACACTGAAGGACACAGTCCATACAAAGCATGCAGAGAAGCATGCCGGCTCAGGATTCACGGTCAGGAGACGTGGGTAATTGTAGCTGTCCAGGCCATGGCTCATTTGCTATCAGCCATAGGAAGGCAGTGAGAAGCTGTGAGCACCTGCTGTGTGCCTGTCTCTGCCTTAAGGTCCAGGAGTACAAGTGGTCTTACCTGTTTGTGACGTCCATCCGAGACCTGGACCTTGCAGAAATCCAGGCAAAAAGCGCTAGGACAATGGGGTTCCCTGGTGCCAGTTTCTGGCGCTCAAGAAGTGGTCATGGTCCATCCCCTCTGCACGGAAGGCACCTAGGGGTCCGCTCTGAGCACCAGTGTTTTCATCTGAGAGCCCAGGAAAGCAGGAGGTCTGCAGCAGGGGCATGAAGAACTCCTCAGTTCAACGAGCCACACGCTTCCCTCTTTCTTCTAAAAGGAAAATACCAAATCTGGCTTAAGAGCAGAAAAAAGTAGTGAGCTTTCACCAAATCCAACTCCCACTTGACCCTGGACAAATTCTATTTGCTTCAGTGACACTCTGAAGTCATCAGGTCTCTGAAATGTCTTTGGGCTCATTGCAATCCTTCAGGGAGTCTCTGTCTCCTTCCACAAAGAACACCTCTCCCTGCAGGTGTGGTCCAGTCTGGAGCAGAGCCCCTAGAGGCAGGAAGTCCATCACCCGTGAGTTATGCCCACTTGGGTTTCTTCGCCCCGAACAGAGTCCACACCATGGGGAGGGCTTGCACTGGACAGAAGAGCGGTCACTTCCTGTCCTTTCTTGTGGGGTCTCCCTCTGGCTGCTCTGCCCCAGCTCATCCGTACCCTTCTTAGACACAGACATAGCCTGCAAAGGACGCCGGGGAGTAAGTGTCAACTCGGAGCCGGCAGCCGCCCCCCCCCATTCCCCTATTGGCAGTGCAGTGTGCAGAGAGAGACCCCTGCTTCTGGAAAGCCACCCCGCCCCCAGGCTTCTGTGCTTCTAAGCTGGTGGTGACCTCCAGGGTCAGCAGCCTCCCTGTACAGGTTGGCCACATGGCAGTAGGCCTGCTGCAGGAGCGCTGAGGATACAGTCCTGCTCCGTGTGGCGGGGGCTACCCAGGGTGGTCCGTGGCCCCTGTCTGTCACCCCCACCGCAGGAGCAGGCCAGCGCCGGCAGCTGGCCACCTCGGCCACCCAGCCCAGGGCCCACGCAAGTTGGACTCTGACTGTGCAATCTTTAAGTGCTCTGGGCTCCTTTGAAAAGGAGAACATTATCTTCAATATCATTATACAGTAATGAGAAAATGTTCCTGTGTTCTGCGGCTTTCTGGCTGAGCAGTCTGTGCCCTGGGAGGAAATATGCTGTTATTTATTTTCCTTCCAGAATATTAAAGTTGACAGCACAGAGACTCGGGTCTCTGGTGGTTTCCAGACCATTTGCCTCTCCCTGCCCCACCCTTTGCCCTTCAGTCACCCTGTCGCCTGCCCTCCGCCGCCCCCCCCCCAACCCGAGCCTGAGACCCTCGCACCTGACTACCCAGGTTCTTAGTTGGCCATGTACTGTTGAAGCACTTGGCTCAATGTGTCCATTTAATTCTTACAATATCCCTAGGAGGTGGGGATTACCACTGTGGTCATTTTGTAATTGAGGAAACAGCCTAGAGAGGTTCAGTAACTTGCCCAGGGTCACACAGTAAGTGGCAGAGCATAGACGATAGCCCCACCATCTGGCACCATGATTTGGGCTGGTAACCTGCACCATGCAGCTCCCAGCTTGGGTGCTATTTCTGTGAGTCTCCATACGGAACAAACCGGGGGGCCCCCCCTCCTACTTGTCATCTGAGCCAGTGGAGACCGTGGAGCCGAGGAGCGCTGTTGATCAGCGCTGACCTCATGGAAGCTTTGGGCCAAAGTAGACAAAACACGCCTTTCTCTCTCGGATGTTCCCAGAGGGGCTCAGGTGACCCCACAGTTCGAGTGTCTGAAATCCCTCCAGGAAGCCCAGTGCCCCCAGGGCAATTGCTGGGATTCTCAGAGCTTCCCGGAGCCACCTTGGTCCTGGTAGCTGAGCCATGGGCCTCCAGGTGCCAGACCCCCGGCTCTGGGGCCCGCCGTCTGGGCATGGCCGGCAGTGGGCCACGGCGACCCTCCCCAGGAATGCCCCGTGGATACATCTTGGGGTCTGTCAGGTTGCTTCTGTGGGTCTGGGCTGGTCTCAGGGTCAGCGGACAAACATGTATCTCATCTCACTGGGGCGTGCCTCACCAGTTGCTACGTTTGTGTCTAATTTCGCCCAGTGGTGTGTGCGTGTGTCAGGGCTTAGGTCTGAATATGGGTAGGTACAAGGATGAGCATGAAGTGTGTGAGAGTTTGTATGTGTGCGAGAGAGGCTGGAGGTGTATAGCTGTGCATGCGTGGGGGGGGGGGCACGCTCTCCTGGCGGCTGTCCGCACAGTTGCGGCTCTTCGCCGCCTCGGCACTGCTGCACCACTGCTCTCAGGCAGTGTTCCACGGTGATCCGGTCCCTGCCTTGCCCAGGGAGACAGCTCAGTTCTTTGTGGGCTTTTTGTTCCTGCAGGGAACAGCCCCTCCAGCTTTCCTGCTACTCCCAGTGATTTCTGCTCCTCTCTCCTGCTCTGCTCCAGCCACGGGGACTGTCCCTTCACCTCCCCACCCCCCCACACATCAGAGGCAGCTGGCAAACGCGATTTAGGGCAGTTTTTGAGCCAAAGATAGGATGGTGCCCAAAGGGTCCTCAGAGCCATGGAGGACTGCGTGCATGAATTTCGGCATCTCATCCCCCCCCATCGCCTGTGGACCCGAGCCTCTCCTCCCACCTTTGCTGGGCACCACTCCTTCCCAGTCACTCTGATTGGTTCACAGTGGGGAGTGGCATCACTGAGCCGCCTCCAGCCGCCCCTCTGGGTCTCAGGAGATTTCACTCAGAGCCTCCACATCACCCTGCAAAGCTGGGGGAACTGGGAACCGGGGGCCATTAAAACCTGTGACTACTTTGGAGTCTGATGAAGAGGGAGCTACTCGGCTGCTGGTGGGCTCCTGGGGGAGAGGTAGCCATTCAGGAGGCACACGTGGGAGAGGGGGTCTGCAGCCTGGCAGGGAGAGCAGCTCTTGGCTCGGCTCCGAGGGTATGATGCCAAGTCCCTGCCTGTGCAGGAGCGCTCGCACTGCCTGGTGCCTGCCTCAGCGTCAGTGGCCAGCTCTGCCAGGCTGCGGACTGCTCTCTGGCCCGTGCGGCTTAGGCAGTGTGCCTCGGAGCAAGGACTCTGCGGTGATGAAGGGAGCAATCAGAAAGGTCTGTGACCTCAGAGAAATGGCTTCAACACATCTGTGACTTTGTTTTTTTTTTTTAAGATTTTTTATTTATTTATTTGACAGACAGACAGCCACCGAAGAGAGGGAACACAGCAGGGGGAGTGGGAGAGGAAGAAGCAGGCTCATAGCAGAGGAGCCTGATATGGGGCT
>NC_048219.1:82297407-82358096 GCF_002007445.2 Ailuropoda melanoleuca
AGTGGAGCCTGTTCCCGCAGAGGAAATGTCAAAGGCTTCCAGAGTGCCAGGTTAATTTGGATAAGGCTCCACTCTGCTCTGGGGTCCAGTCTTGCAGTCTTCGTGTGGGAGGCCCCCTCCAGGCCCATCCGTCACAGTGTCCCACACTCCTGCCCCCTCCCCTGCTGCCCCTACTCGGTTGGGTGAACAGCCTGAGGTCTTTGGAGTGTTTCTGTATCCAAAGGCCTGCGGGGATGGTGTCTTTGCCTTGTTACAGGTCTCTTTCTCCCCAACATGTGGCTCTCAGAGGAGGCCTCTGGGGACTGCGAGTCTGTCCAGTTCACCGGGACTGGGGCCAGCCCAGGCCGGGCACACAGGGTAGTGCTGGAGGCATGGAATGCCCAGGAGCCGGGCCCAAGCTGCGGGTCTCAGCAGCATACGCAGGCTGACGGGGACCTGCCAGCCCCAGCACGCTGCTGAGTTGTCTTTCGAGCTCCTTTTCACTGAAAAGCCGGGAATAGGTCAGCGGGGTGCTGGGATCGCTGTCAATGGCACCGGCCTTCCCCTGGGGTGGTCCAGACGCGGTGGGGAGAAGAAGGTAGCGGGCGGGAGAAAGCGGAGGGGGGGGAGTTGCGGATTGAGGGAGTAGAGCAAGAAAGAGGAGGAGGAGCCAGGGATGGGGCGAGGAGAGGGACTACAAAGGCCGCTGCCGCGGTGGCGCCCCCCGCCCCCGCGCTCTCTATCCCCCACCACGCGGTGGCCGGTGGGGCCCGCTCTCCCGGCTCGGGCACCCGGGGAAGCGCAGGGGCGGTGGGAGGGGCTGGGACAGGAGAAAGCGGGTGTGGCCGAGCACCGCGCCGGGGACTAGGGGAAGGGGCAAAGGGGCGGGGCCTGGTTTGAGCGACGCCCCGGGGCTGAGGGGGCGGGGCGAGGGGCGGGGCGGAAGACGTGCGCCGCTCCCACCTGTGCCGCAGCCTCCAGCCGTCCGCGCGCCCGCCCCGCCGCGGAGTTGCCTCCCACTTACTGGTATTTTCTCCCTGCCTTCAGTGCAATGGTGGAATGTTTTCACCCTTTCCTTCCTGGAGCTGGGCTTGAGGCGACTGTCTCCCCTAGAATGAAATATTATTGTTCTCTCGCCTCTGCCTCGGGTTTGGGATTTGAGGATGGAGAAGATGCCTTCTCTCATCATTAATTAATGTAGGTGGCTGTCGCTGTGGTCACGGCTGGCCCCAGGCGGAGCAGAGCCCGGGAAATCTGGCCCAAGGGAAGGGAAATAATAACCACAATCTAGATGGGCCTCCCCCTTGGCCTACTGCTAAGTGGCGCACCCAGCTCGCACTGGCCAGTCCTCTCTCAGGCCCGCACCGTGCCACTGACCGCCTACTAAGCACCTGTTACTTTGCGCCTCTTCACCCCCAGAGGCACTCCCAAATTAGCTAGTACTAGCCCCATTTGACAGATCAGAAAACTACAGTTCAAAGAGGTTAAGCAGCTTGCGTCCAGTAGCACAGCCAGCAACAGAAAAAGCGCACATTTGAACCCTGATCTCTCTGTGCAATGTTTTCCTGTGTACCAGGCAGCCCCTCCTGATTCTTTTGCGTTCCAACATTCCCAGTTTCCTCCTCACCGCCTCTCTCTATCCCATCCCCAACCCTGCCTCACTGCCTTCTCTACCTCGCTTCTGCATTTTAATGTGTTCTAGGAGAAGGGTCTGAGACTCCACACTGAGGTTTCAGTGACTGATAACAGCCCGAAGTGTTTTCCTTCGCCTCCCTCCCCAAGATTTGCCTTTTAAGTAGAAATCAAGCCTCAAGTTCAAGGACAGGTTCTTAAGGGAATTGATCTAAGTGACAGCCAGGAATGTGGGGCCATGGGGGCAGCTAGCCCTGCAGCGACCCCTGCAGGATGTAGGCAAGCCTCATTCCATTTATGGGCACCGCTTCGGGAGGTGGGTCTGGGAGAGATGAGTGACAACCTTATCTACTGCCTGCCTAGCATGTTCTGCCACGCACTTCACAGATGGTACCCCGTGATTCCTCACAGCTACCCACGAAGTGGTTGCTACTCTCCCCATCTCACAGACGAGGAAACCCGGGTCTCCAAAAGGAAAGAACTTGCCCTAAGCTGCAAGTAAGCTGAGTTGGAATTCAAGCCCATTCATTCATTAAGTGTTTTTCTATTATTTCGCTATTTGCAGGGATATAGAGAAGAGATACAACCTTCTTCTCTCACCGCTTCTGTTCCCAAGCAGGCGAATAGATACGAAGGAATCAGTACAATATCAGTATGATAGTCTGATAGTCAGTCCCCCTATGGGGTGCTGTGGGTGCCTCATAAACACTAAAAAGGAGGTCAGTCCCACCTAGGGGCACGTGCTGGGGAAGTGGAAGGGAGTCAGGGGGAAAAAAACAAATCTTCCGGAAAGAGACCTATGGAGCCAGGCCTTTTTCTTCTCTCTCCTTGGTGCTGCCTCTAGAAGCTCTGTGTGTGTGGGGGGGGGCTCACAGAGGCCTCAAAGGGCTCCTCTTGAAATGTCTCTTGACTCCCCTGCTCTGGGCCACCTGACTTCACTGTGGCAATCTGAGGATTATTAGATCACTATGAAGTGCCTTGTATTTCTGGTGGATTTGGGCAGCCTAAATGTACAGGAATCTCCTTCTTCTTCTTCTTGCTTTCCCAGTTCAACAGAGGATGATTTTAAAATATGCTTGACTTGAAGAACAAGAATTTGAAAAAAAAAATGTGGGAGCTGAGGTAAAAATGGAAAATAGATGAAACCCAAAGTATTTCCAAGGTGTCTTTCTCTGTGTTTCTGTTTTGCAGGTTTTAAAAGCAGAATTAAAGTGTCAAGCAGAGGGAAATTTCTCTGATGCAGCATTTACATAAGAAACACGTTCAGAAAAAGAGGCTGTGATTCTGAAGGTGTCCTTATTATACTGCACTAAAAATCTCTCTTGGGATCGGAGGAGGTTTAAATTAGTCCAGGAGAGGAGAAAATCATATCCCCCTTTTCAAACGGCAGTTCTCTCCCCAAACTGAACATTTTCCCGGAGGAAACGGCCGCACTGTGTTCAGGAGCAGACAAAGCCAGCCTTGTGCAAGGGCTCCACCTTCTCGAGCCCTCAGTGCAATTCCGGGCTCCTCCTAGATCCCTTTAACAAGTCCCGACATTGCACTTGGTGCTTCATCGTGGGCCTTGAGCACAGCTCTCAAGGAGGCCCTTGTTAAGGGCTGCGCATTTTGCTCTAGAAATGCACGCACAGGCCATTTAGTTGACTCAGGAAATCACAGTCAGTGGGAATAGCACAAAATGTCATGCACTTTTACAAGCCCATGTTATGTATGCATGTATGTATGTGTATGTATTTTCTCCAACATCTGTCAAATATTTGCTTGCTAAACTGCATAGAATTTCACATACAAGAGTAGCGCTATGTACACAATGTTCTGGTTACCTACTGCTGCATAACAAACTCCCCTAAACTTGGGGACCTGAACAGCAACCGTTTTGTTATGTACTGTGGTTCTGCAGATCAGGAATGGGGCGGGGCTCAGCTGAGTGAGTCTCCTGCTCCGGGTGGCATCCAGCTAGTGCTGAGGTTGATCTAGAGTCCAAAACCGTTTTACTCGTATACCTGGCACCTTGGCAGGGAGGGGCATGGTCTCTCTCCATGTAGACAGAAGGTCCCTCCACGTAGTTTCTCCAGCAAGATGCCCGGACGTCTTACCTAACAGCTCAGGCGTCTGCCTCCAAGTGTGCATAAAGCCAAGATGGACAGGACCTAGTGAAGGCCTTGCCTTGGAGCCCCAACGTTCTAAATTTCTTTCTCACCCTCTTTCCCCTCACCTCACCCCCAACCTGCCTCAGACACCCGTTTACTGTGCTCAGAACTGCCACAGTGTCATTGCTGCAGGCCCAGAAACACACAGGAAACAGACCCCACCTCTCCGTGGGATGGATCAAAGAACTCGTGTCCCTCTCTGGTCCAGTGGCCAATGACAGCCAGTACCAGCAGACTTAGTTTTCCAGGAATAAGAGTAGACTACATGGAACCATCAAATCCGAGATTTGGAAGGCACCTGAAAGCTCACCTAGTTCAACCTCCTAATTTTACAGATAGGTGAGGCTAGGAGGTATCTAACAACCTGGGTCACAAGCCCCGATTGCAAAGGCAAGGCTCAACTGCAGGTGTCCTGATCCCAGATTCGAGAAGAGATTTACTGCGTGCCTACTAGGCTCCCAGTGCAGCACTTCCGCTGGCCGTAGAGGTGCAAAGTTCAGGGTTATGCAGTTCTGGGTGTCCAAGAGTTCGCAATTCAGCAGATGGGAAGAGTCAAGAAAGGTAGGTAGCATGAGAAAATAAGATTTGCAAGTAATGTGCCATGAACATCTACAGAAGGATAAATCTCATCTGGCAAGGGGGTTTAGGAAAGGATTTCTGAAGACCTGGCTTAATATGGTCCTTTAAGGGTGGGTGAAACTTTTGACCGGTGATAGGATAGCAGCAGGGTGTTCCAGCCGGAGCACATCATGAGCGAAAGGAGCCAGAAGAGCCAGGGATGAGGGTGTGTGTTGCATCGTCCCCCACTCTGACCCAGTCACCCTGGAAGCCAGAGCGCCCACTGTTCACATAGACATCCAGCCCTGCAACCAGCCGGTGGTGGTCCGCTCAGACGCTTTACAGCTGACTCTCCTATTTGAGCAGGATTCGCTTTCTGCTCTAGGCCAAGTGTGTTCAACGCTGACCGCACGTGAGCATCTCCGCGGATGCCTTTAGAATATCCCGATGCCTGGGTCCTACCCCAGAACGTAAAAGTTAGATTCTCTGGGAGGGAGCCCAGGTCTTGATTTTTTTTCCTTTTTTACTCTCTAGGTGATTTTATTTTATTTTGAAGATTTTATGTATTTATTTGTCAGAGAGAAAGCGAGCACAAGCAGGGAGAGTGTCAGGTTCTCCCCTGGGCAAGGAGCCCAATGCGGGACTTGATCTTAGGACCCTGGGATCATGACCTGAGCCAAAGGCAGATGCTTAACCAACTGAACCACCCAGGCATCCCACCCCAGGTGATTTTAATGTGCTGGAGCCATGTTCCCCAAACGCTAGTGCACATCGGAGGAGGGCTTATCAAAACACAGATTACTGGGTCCTCCCCCCAGAGTTTCTAGTCTAGAAACCAGAAAACCAGAAACTCTGGGAAGGGGACCCAAGAATTAGCATCTCTAACGTGTTCCCACATCTGTCACTAGCCCCAGATCACACTCTGAGAACCACTGCTCCAGACAACTGATCTACCCAGTTATGCATCGACTCCGCCCCTTCAGAAATCCTATCACCGAAGACAGAACTCAGCGGGCACCTGGGTGGCTCAGTCGGTTGAACATCTGCCTTCAGTTCTGGTCATGATCCCAGGGTCCTGGGATAGAGCCTGGAGTCAGGCTCCCTGCTCAGCAGGGAGTTTGCTTCTCCCTCTCCCTCTGCTCCTCCCCAATGTTCTTGCCCTCTCTCTCTCTCCTCCCCCCACCAAATAAATAAATAAAAAATCTTAATAAGAAAAGAAAAGGGAACTCAGGTTGCAGACTGTGGAGCCTAAAGCCCTGCTGTGCCACGTGTGGTCCATCCCTGGGCCAGCATGGGCAGCACCTGGGAGTTTGTTAGAAAATGTAGACCTCAAGCCACAGCCCAGACTGCGGCCATCAGAATCTTTTAACAAGATTGCCCAGCTGATTTGAAGGCACAGTAGCTGGACAAGCTCTGCTCTTGAGCTAAGTTCTGAGCGTTAGTTCCTCGTGGACACCTGAATCTTGATACTGTCACAGATGAGCAGAGATCTTCAGGCACAGTGGCTGTAATGACTTACCTGAGATGGGGCCATAGCACGCGGGTAGCACAGGAATCACCGAGCTTTTTAATACAGAAACGATGAATTGCAAAATAGCAGCTGGATAACAAAATTCAACAGGTCTGTTGTATATTTCCTTTTGTTCTATANTGTATATGTTTTCTTTTGTTCTATAGACTTCTGCAGTTTACTAAGCATTTTTACCATTGATTGGTTCTACATCTATTAAAAAATGTTGAAATAGCCGACTCAAGCACAAGGGAAACGCTAATCACTTAACTATCAGGAGTACCCATTACTTTAAATTTCTTTCCTTCATGCCTACCAATGGGTGGCCCCAGGCCATTTGCACAGCATTTGGTGCAGTTACAGGATGAAGCTGCTGTTTTGAATTCAGGTATTGCTTACCTCTTTCACACTGCTCTGATACCCACTCAAAACTAAATGCTCCCAACTGCCTCTCAGTTTCTTGCCTTGGGGGTTTTCTTCCTCTTCACCATGTAGAGAGTAAGGATCCATTCAGCAAAATTCATTTCTCCCAGTGGCTTTGGAATTCGCCTTATTTTCAGGTGACTTGCTTTGAATCATCTGTACTTATGCATTGCCATTGGT
This sequence comes from Ailuropoda melanoleuca, assembly GCF_002007445.2. Taxonomy (NCBI): domain Eukaryota; kingdom Metazoa; phylum Chordata; class Mammalia; order Carnivora; family Ursidae; genus Ailuropoda; species Ailuropoda melanoleuca. The sequence continues at coordinate 82,303,840 of NC_048219.1, forward strand.
GAGATAATGAAAGTCTTCCTAACCCATTCCAGTGTTCCAGACCTCTTGCCTTATTTTTATCCAATTAGTTCAATCTAGTGCTGCTCAATGGAGGGGTGAAGCAGGGTTCGGGCTGCCATTTCCATTTGGGTCCCTCTGTCTCCTTTTGCCAATCTCATGATCTGTTCGATTGTTCCAAAACCTGAAGTGTGGTCTTTCATAGAGGAGAAAACTCACCTGGAGAGGTCATTTGAGGTCTACTTAGTAGGGCAGGCGTGTATTAAATGCCACACTGGCAAGGCTCCGAGCAAGACAGCTCCTCGTGGAAATTCTTGCTGTGTGCACAGGATGCTGTATTTTTCTATTTTATTTTCTATTTATTCATTTTTAAACGTATTTATTTTTTTGTATTTGTGTTTTTCTATTTTTAACAAAAAATCCCCTACCATTGTCTGGGGATGAGAAAAAGTTTGGGTTCATATGACAGAAGAAAGTTATATTAATGCCAATAAAAGAATGAGGTCTCCTGATAGAATGATCAGTTTTCCTGTCAAGGTGCAGGTGGTTATACTACAACTAGACACAGTTACCAAAATGATTCTAGTCTGGCTGATCAAGTTCTTTTAACTGAGTATATTGCAGCAGGAAAGGAGAGGGCAAGCTGTGCTGGGTAGATTTCTTTGTGGTGCCTACAGATGTGGCCAGCTTTGAGAAAAACAATGTACAAAATGAGTGGTTGTGAACTTGGTCCATCAGGGAGGAATTATGTGCCTTGTAAGAAGAATTTGCTACAAGGAATATGAAGGACCCAGAACTTGGAGGATCTGAGAGATGGAGCTCCTTTGAAGGAAGCTGGCTGGCTGGGTCTCTCAGGATGACAGTACCCACCATGGTATACCATACAGAGTCTGTTTCTTGGCCTTGCAGATCCAGAATCTCAGTCTGGAAATACAGGTTGACAGGGCTCTGTGGAAACGACTACCACTGATCTAACTCATAAGAGCCCAAAGTAGAGCTTAGTTGCCAATTTGTGGGCTTTCTGTGGGATCTCCCCTTTCCATTAATTAGTTCATCAAATTTTATTGAGTGCTTGTTATAGGTTCAAGTTCTCTGTTCTCATGCTGCATACATTCTAGGGGGAGGGCTATATGATAAACACATATATAGTATGTCAGGTGGTGATATGTGCTACAAAAACATTAAAGTAGCTTAAGTGGAAGAGAAAGTGTTGGGGTGGAAATGAGTGTAGGGGTTGTTCCTGTTTCATTTAGGGATGTCAGGGAAAGCCTTTCTGAGGAGGAGACGTTTGAGCAGAAAGCTGAAGCTATTGGACCCAGAGATTTCTGCAGGGGAGGGGGGATCCCTGGCAGAGTCACAGCAAGTGTAAAGGTGAGTGTGTACTTGATGTGTTCATGGAACTGCCAGGAGGCCAGAGGCGCGGGGAGGGGAATGACATCAGAGAAAGCATGCAGGCCCAGATCCCTTGCAGGGCTTTGTAAGGATTTTGCTTTGCTCTAAGTGAGATTTGGAGCTGAAGGATGACATAATCTGATTTACATTTTAATGGCATCACTCTGGCTGGCTATGTTGAAAATAGACGGGGGTGGGGAGGAGGCAAGGGAGGAAGTGAGGAGACTAGTGAGGATGCTTTTGTAACAGTGGAGGCAGGAAATGAGAATGGCCTGGACCAGAGACCATGGCAGCAGAGGCTGTGATCCGGGGTCAGACCCTGGGTACGTTTTGAAGTAGGCCCGCTGCTATTTGCTGACAGTTTGGTTGCGGTGTGTGAGCGCAAAGGGCAGAAGCAAGGATGCCTCCCAGCTTCTGGCGTGAGGAACTGGGGAGCAAGATCTCCATTCGCTGTGAGCAGGAAGAAAAGCCTAGTGCATGTGCGTGCTGTGTTGCTGGGGAAGCAGCCGCAGCCCAGTTCGGGAGATGGTAATTTTGACGTAGCCCGTGTATATCTGGAGCCGCATGCCATGGGATGCATGTGTCTGGAATTCAGTGGAGAGATCCAGGCTGGAGATAGAAATTTGGGAGTCACAGCACGTAGGTGGCATTTCAAATCCTGACATAGCTGAAACCCTGCCAAGTGAGAGCACGCAGAGGGGCCTGAGCTCTAGGACTCTCCCACCGATAGAGGTCAGCGAAATGAAGAGCACTCTGCAAAGAGACTGATAAGGAACAGCCAGAGAGGAGGGAGGGGATCCAAGAGGGATCGGTGGCCAGAAGCCAAGGGAGGGTGTTTGGAGGGCGGAGTGACAAGCTGTGTCAGAAGCCTCTAAGGAGCGGAGTAGCAGGGAAACAGACAGCACTCCCGGAATCAGGAACCAGGAAGTCATGGCTAACCTTGACAGGAGCAGTTTCAGGGGAGAGGTGGCAACCAACGTCGGGCTGAATGGGGTTCAGGAGAGAAGGAAGTGAGGGGGGCAGGTAGAGAGATGTCAAGAGTCCTGCTGTAAAGGGAAATAGAATGGAGTTCGTGGCTGAGGAGAGATTGGGGTCAAGGCAGTTTTTGTGGGGTTTGTTGTTTTTTGTTTTGCTTTGGGATGGAAAATATCAGAGGGCGCCTGGGTGGCTCAGGCAGTTAAACGTCTGCCTTCGGCTCAGGTCATGATCTCAGGGCCCCGGGATCGAGTCCCACATCAGGCTCCTTGCTCAGGGGGGAGTCTGCTTCTCACTCTCCCTCTGCCTGCTGCTCCCCCTGCTTGGGCTCTATCTGTCAAATAAATTTTAAAAATCTTTAAAAAAAAAAGAAAGAAAAGAAAATACTGGGGGAAGTTTGCTGATGAGGCCACGTGTTTTGGAGCCATGTCCCTGGCTGGGTGAGAGGAGATAAGGGCCAGCACACAGATGTAGGATTGGCCTTAAATTGGAGCAAGGCGGTTCGTTCCTGGCGCAGGAGGGAACCCAGAGGGTACCGTATTAGCTGTGACGGTGGGAGCGGGTGGTCTTCTGTGCTCACTGAAGCTGGCCGCAAGGTATCAGTTGAGATTGAGGGGCAGGTGGGGCGAGGTGTAGGACGCCTGAGAAGAAAGGACAGGCTGAGGGTGCTGTCTAGAACAGCACGATGTCCATGAACTAGAGCAGGGGTCCCAAAGTGTGATCCCTGGCAGGACGCACAGCACCGGGGTCATCTGAGAACTCGCCAGAGATGCACATTCCAGGCCTCCTGGGTCAGGAGCTCCGGCACCAAGTCGGGCAGTCTGTGCTCTGACAAGACTCTGAGGCACACTTGGGTCGGAGACGCACTGGGGTAGGAATAAACATATCGCGTGTTGCCAGGCAGCGGTAAGAGCCTTCTTGAGGTTAGCGGTCGTGAATTTAGAGTGAAGCCAGTCAGCACAGCTCACCCGAGCCCAGGCCGATGATGCATTCCGTCTTCCAGCGCCTCCGCTAGGAATGGACATTGAGCCTGTTCTAGCTAATGCAGCAGGCGGAAAAGTCTGCAGGGAAGGGCTCCTAGCAAAGACTCCCTCAGTCTTAAAAATGAACTCAAGGAAGACACACTCTCTTTTTGCTTCAGGGTTTCGTGGTGCGAGGATGTGGCAGGTGTCTTCTGACCCAGGAAAACAGCCTGAGGACAAGGCCAAGAGGCGAGGAGGGCAGAGTGGAAGGGAAAGAATCAGACTGCTGACGATGCCGTTCAGCCACTGGACGAGCCCAGAGCTTCCCCACCTCTGGACTGACTTACGATATGGAAGGTACCAGACTCACGCTCCATCTCCCCATCCTTGTCTGTAAAATAGGAAAACTGGTCATGATAGCCACTTCCCATGATGGTTCTAGAGGGTAAGGGAAGATCACACCTTTGAAAATAACTTCTCCTATTATAAGACACTACACAGATGTCGATTACAAATGTAATTTCCATTAGTGAACTTGTACTGTGGTCGGAATTACACACATTTGGTTCATACAGACTTCTCTACAAAGTGAGCAATGCTGACAGTGAAGGTAACATGCGTTTGGGGCTTCCTCGGGCGCTCCCTCCTCAAGCAGTCCATCCTACCGGCCAGCCTCGGACCTCGCTGTGCCACCGCGTACCAGGGTCCTCTGCAGCCCAGCCGGGCAAACGGGCGCTGAAGGCCAGTGCAGAAGAGCGAATGCCACAGCGCAGGGCACTACAGATCCTCACCCCTTGCCATCTCTCATCTGTTTTGAAACCCTATAGCCCATGTCAAGTCTCCCCCTAAGATTACAAATTGCATTCCGAGCACCCCCCTCCTAAGCAAGTGAAAGCACCCCCTTTGCCGTCTGTAGCAGATCTCCCTGGATGAAGCCTGCACACCCTCTTCACCCTCCATATTGCTCCCGACTGGGCTTCATTTCCCCAGTGGGGTCCCTTCACGAGGCCTCCCCTTCTTCTTCCTTCTCCTTGCCAGTCAGTGCCTGTGGGGCCTTTCCCTTGACCTTCACATGTCCCTGCGAGCCAACAGAAAGAGGAGTCTCTTTTACTTCCTTAGTTACCCTTAAGGCTCACTTTCAAACCTCAAGTTAGCCCTACCCATGACCTTTGGGCTCAGCTCATAGATCCCACTGGACAAGCGCCGTGCACGCGCTGAGCATTGAAAGGAGCAAACCCCTGGGCCCGTATAACTTTTAAGGGCAGACTTCCTCTCTCACACTTGGCTGAGGGATCGACTGGTTCTGCACCAAACCGGTCGACACTGAGGCTGCCGGCATCTTGAACACTATTTTATTATTCGCGACTTTGTTCCTGCTTCGTGCTTCGTGCTGACTGTTGCTGGCTCTGGCTCTGCCCCCTGTGAGGAGCCTCTGACCAAAGGTGGCATCAGGAGAGACTTGGCGAGTTTACCTGGGGAAGGAGACATTTTACATCTGTGTGAGGCCGGGAGAGCCGTAAGAGGGAGAGACCAGATTGCATGCAGGACCCACAATAAAATCGTAATAGCGAAACAATAAAACAATCCACTCAAGGAACAGGGGACACAGCCATACACAGAAGGCGGGTGACCCATGGACACTGGAGAGCCGGCACAAGGGACTTCGGACTATTGTGACTAGATCTCCCCACACCTGTTTGCAAAGAGCCAGTCAGAATAGGCTGAGAGAGGGCAGCACCTGGGTGTGAGAGCCAGCCCATACCCCCAAAGCACTCACAGGGACCCCCGGGTGTGCCTCAAGGGACCAGCCCACTCTCCTGCCCTCACTGAAATCATGAATGGCTAGGACCCCTTGCAGGGGCCGCGTGACTTCAAACTGTAATCTTTTAGTGAACCCGGGGTCCCAGAATGGATATGGCCCCTCTTGGAACCCAGAAGACTAGGTGCTTACCCTGTGTGCCCTCCTACTAGACCTTAGGCCTCACAAGAACAGAGCTGTACTTTATTCGGCTGTGTACCCTCAGAGATGAGCCCCTAGCTTGGCAAGAGTCTGTTTTCACTGAAAGCTGAACGTTTGTTGCACTGAAGGCCTAGACCAGGGGTGGGCCTGTGGTCTCCATCATAGATCGTTCAGCCGTGAAAGCACCCACAGATGATATGTACACAAAGCAGTGAGTGATGTTCTCATAAAACTTTATTGTACGGATGTTGACACTTGGGTTTCAGGTAATTCTCTCATGTCATGAAATATTGGTTTGATTTTTTCCCACCATTTAAAAATGTAAAAGCCATTCTGAGCTTGTTGGTGGCACAGAAACAGGTAGCAGGCCAGATCTGGCCCAGGGACTGTCGTTTACTGACCCCTGGTCTAACAGCAAAAAAGGGCCCACTTTCTGTTTCCAATGGGAGTCTCTTCACAGCCATTGGGATGGGCCTGCCTCAATAGCTGGGTCCCCCACTCTGTTTGCCCACACACTCCAGCCACACACACACATGGATCTATCTAACGTGGCGACTGTTCTGGATACCAGGGTGAGGGGTGGGCAGTCTCCAGGCTGCCATGTTACCTGCAGATACACGCTCAGGGCTGCTGCTTCTCAGGAAGAGTGTAGACTTCCCGTGTCCTGAGCCTGAGTGATCTTTCTGCCCTACCACCATCACCCAGTGTATAGAGGTCAGGGTGGGAGACCATAATTAGGGGGACGCTGAGAGAGAGACTGGGTAGCAAGGAGAGATAACAGTGGTCAAGAAAGCAATGTCTAATGTTAGCAGTGCTTCCTCTCAAAGCTTTACATTTTGGGGTGCATTTTAATTGATCAGGCTCTTTCACACGCTTTGGTTCGTTTATTCCTTACAAACTCAGAAGGTATAATTCAGCTCCCGGAGGAAGCTTGAGTCCAGAGAACCTTGGGGATTTGCTCACTGTCACATGCTGTCTGCACAGCAGAGCCGAGACTCAGTTTATTTGTTCATTTATTCCATAAACCAGTTTTGAGGGTAGTAAATGTCACACAGCGTGCTGGGCAGGAGGAATATAAAGATGAATAAGACTTGGCTCTTGTCCTCAGGGTATGTCCATCCAGGTTCTCTGGCCTGCCTGAGCACGGACTCCGCTGGCACTGTCCGCAAGGACGAGTTTCAGAGCCGGCCTTCGTGGACTATATCCAGGTCTGTGGTCAGGGCAAATACCCTATGGGACAAATGCCACCCGCCAAGCGCCTTCTCTCACTTCGCCTGCTTACACCTGCGGCAGGTCTAGAAGAGATGGACTCTGGGCCTCACAGGATGCTCCTTCTATCCAGGGGACATGCCCTCATGGGTGTCAATTCTAGACTAGGATTTAGTGGCGGGGCCTGTGGGGGAGCCCCCAGGAATCGCCAGACCCGCCTGTGCACATTTGGATCTCTCATTCCAGAGGCAGGATGGCCGGGGAGGGTGTCTCATGCTGAGGCGGAATTTGGCATTGCTTTGTTCCAGGTTGTGTGACCCTGACCAAGTCACCTAACCTCTCTGAATTTCCGTTTCTGCATCTGAGGGGACAAGAAGAGTCATGACCTGTTTACCCCACTGGGTGCAAACATTCCAAAGAACTGGCGGGGGAGGTGTGGAAACGCCATCGCCTTCGTGCCTCCTGCCCACTCTAGGTCTGCCTTTGGCCTTGGACCAGTCAAGGCATGGTGTGCGATGTCCTGGGTCAAGGATAGCAAGATTTTTGTCCCTGGATGTCAGCATCACTTCTTGAGAAGAACCAACGTGTCCCAAAAGCACTGGATGCCCGGACATGGGGCAAATGAAGACAAGCCTCGGTTTTCCTCCTGCGGCCAGGCCCGGTTGGAAGTGAACTCCCTGCACAGGAATACAAATGAAGTGAAATTCACGTTACATTACTCAAAATGTCGTAGCACTCAGGCCCCAGCGTATTCTATTGACAAGTGATATTTGGGGGACACTTTCTGACCTTTAGGATTAGCTTGCAATGTGTCTTTTTTTGTTTTCCAGACGAATTCTTACCGTCCTCCCTGCAGTTTGTGTTTGCCCTCAGGTAAGTTCGATCCAGCGGGATCTACCTTTGCGGCTCTGTGGGTCCGCCCCTCTTCCTTCCCCGAGCCCAGCGGAGGCTCCGCCCACTGTCTCCTGGTTGGCTCTGCTTGCTCATCCTGGGGGAGGACACGCCCCTCTACCCCGTCCCTCAACAGCGAGCGCAGGCTGGGCGGTTTTCTTTCTAGTTAGGGGGCTTCTGTCTCATTTCCATGGTTTCTTACCTCAGATGTGGCTTTTATTTTAATACTTAAATTTTAATAGTTGATTGCTTCAAATAGGCTATAGAATTCTTTATTTGCTCTGATGAATCTGTCGTCTGATCTAAGATATTAAATCCCTCTCTGTTGTTGGGGTTTGCAACCTGGCTGCTCTAGGTTCACAAAGCTTTCCCATTAAAGGTCTCTCCTCTGCCAATATTTATTGCTAGAGTCACTGTTTGCCCAGAAACTACTGTCTGCTGCATCTTCTGGGAAATGAAATTTATGTCTCCTGGCACTGATGGGGGTGACATCATTGAGACACTGTTTACATCACCCGGTGGCATAAGCCCTGAGCTGGTCTCTAATGGATGGCCAAGGTGGGGAGTGGGGAGCAACAGAGTGGGTTTACATAAACAAACATGCCTACCTCTTCCTTTCCCTCCCTTCCCTGCACTATCCGCCCCTCCACTTGTATTGACAGTATCATTGCAGTGTTATGGCATCTATTAAAATTGACACCTCCTCTTAAAATTAGCATTGAGTGGCTGGGATCAACAGTGGTGAGGGCGGGGGTGGGCAGGAGAGGGATACCCGGCTTTTGTGTGGAGGGTGTCTGCTCAAAGGGCAATAACCGTGCCTTCCCTTTGTAGCAAGTCACCCCTGTGTAAACCGCGTGACATGTGTTTTTCTGTCCTGTGTTGACAGGTGACCTAACTAAGGGACGGAGACCCAGAGTCTTGCTAGTTCCTGGCAGAACTGGGATTCCAACCTAGCTCTTCTGACCCGGGGCTCTGGTTCCATGATCGCCTGGTTTGGTGGTATGTGCTTGGTGAGGGGTGAGTGCAGCTCTCAGCCCCAGCTCCTCTCCCACCTGCCCCACATGAAAGCACCCCTCACCCCAGGCTCCAAAGCAAGCTGGCCTGGAAGAGAGACGGAAAATGCCTGAGCAGCAGTTCGCTGGGTACCTGTAGCCTCCGCCCCCTCTCTTCTCTCTTTCCCTAGTTAGCCAGCCTTCTCCTACCACACTGTGTCTATTTTCTCCAGCGAGTGTTGGTGCCTTTGCCACTCGCTCACCCCCATTCACTCCTCAGCCTACCGCACTTGTCTTTCCTGCCCCTCCCGCTTCACCTGAATTGACCAGTGAGCACCGAGCTCCCAGCTCAATGGACAGCTTCGGGTCCAGGGCTGACTTCACGGCATGGGAGGAAGACAGTGGCACAGGGACCTGCACTCAGAAGGGCCCCACACTTGGTTTAGTACTCCACTGTTGCTGTCTCGAAATTATTAACATATTTTTTGAACAGGGGATTCTAGATTGCCGTTTTGCATTGGACCCCACAAATTATGCTGCTGATCCCGCTGGGTCTTTTTAAAATGTCACTTCTGTGTCAGACATCATCCGTGGTCTACCTAATGTGCATTCTCCCTCTGTTCCTCCAACACATTCCCGTTCTTTTCAGCCACCATCAGAGATGCTTTGATTTCAGGGAAAGGCCATTCCTCAGCTACAGAGAATGAATCTGATTGACTAAGGCAATGATGGAATCTTAGGGCTTCGGGTAGAATTGATCTAAAGGTGACCACATGACCTCGAGAGGAAAGGGAGGAAAGTAAAAGCTTGTTCTGGGAAAGCTTTAGTGTTCCTGAGAAAAATGGACAGACTTAGCTGGCTCACTTTACTCTTTGGCCCATCCTCCCTCCTTCTGGTGTGGATGTGGACATAATCTCTGGAGGTGCAGCAGCCATCTTGTAACAGGAGAAGGAAATCCAACACGCAGCCAGTGGCAGAGAAAGAAAAGCACTGGGCCATTGTTGAGGCACTGCCCTTCTGAACTTCCTACCATGCACCGAACAGACAACAATAATAACATCAAAACGCTTATCTCCTAAGTCGTTGCTGTGTTTTTCTTTTTCACTTCAAATCGACTGTTTTTTAACTGCCATGACTTCCACTGCTCCGCATAATTTGACACAATGTTGTCCATTCCCTCCACTTGACACATTCTTCCCTTGGCAGTCATGGTACCATGTCCCGGATTTTCTCATCACTTCTGGTATTCCTCTCCTTAGCTCAGTCCTTGATGGTGGGGTCTGGCAGAGCTTGGTGGTTCATTCTTTTATTTGTTGCGAGGTATTTACTGGGCACTGCTGTGTGTTGGGCTTTATAAGAAGTATGGCAGGTGCATTCCTGCAGATAGATGAGGCCTCTGCTCTCGAGCAGCTTACACTGTGGTCCTAGGCACTGCCCCCAGTCCACACGCCTCCCGGGCAGCCTTACTTACTTCCTCAGTGTCCCCACCTGCCGCTGTCTCATTCCCATCCAGGACTTCACATTGACTTATCTAATTAAGCAACAGTCCACAGATGCTCCTAGAAAAGACAGAAGAGGCTGAACTGCCCCTTGGTGAGTCAGTCATGAAATTATCTCTACTCCATGTTCCCAGCCACGATATGAAGAGAAGACACAAAAGAGTTGGCTACCTTTTCTCCTACCTAAGCTCCAACTTTATTTTTCTGCAACACNTCTGTCCTGTGTTGACAGGTGACCTAACTAAGGGACGGAGACCCAGAGTCTTGCTAGTTCCTGGCAGAACTGGGATTCCAACCTAGCTCTTCTGACCCGGGGCTCTGGTTCCATGATCGCCTGGTTTGGTGGTATGTGCTTGGTGAGGGGTGAGTGCAGCTCTCAGCCCCAGCTCCTCTCCCACCTGCCCCACATGAAAGCACCCCTCACCCCAGGCTCCAAAGCAAGCTGGCCTGGAAGAGAGACGGAAAATGCCTGAGCAGCAGTTCGCTGGGTACCTGTAGCCTCCGCCCCCTCTCTTCTCTCTTTCCCTAGTTAGCCAGCCTTCTCCTACCACACTGTGTCTATTTTCTCCAGCGAGTGTTGGTGCCTTTGCCACTCGCTCACCCCCATTCACTCCTCAGCCTACCGCACTTGTCTTTCCTGCCCCTCCCGCTTCACCTGAATTGACCAGTGAGCACCGAGCTCCCAGCTCAATGGACAGCTTCGGGTCCAGGGCTGACTTCACGGCATGGGAGGAAGACAGTGGCACAGGGACCTGCACTCAGAAGGGCCCCACACTTGGTTTAGTACTCCACTGTTGCTGTCTCGAAATTATTAACATATTTTTTGAACAGGGGATTCTAGATTGCCGTTTTGCATTGGACCCCACAAATTATGCTGCTGATCCCGCTGGGTCTTTTTAAAATGTCACTTCTGTGTCAGACATCATCCGTGGTCTACCTAATGTGCATTCTCCCTCTGTTCCTCCAACACATTCCCGTTCTTTTCAGCCACCATCAGAGATGCTTTGATTTCAGGGAAAGGCCATTCCTCAGCTACAGAGAATGAATCTGATTGACTAAGGCAATGATGGAATCTTAGGGCTTCGGGTAGAATTGATCTAAAGGTGACCACATGACCTCGAGAGGAAAGGGAGGAAAGTAAAAGCTTGTTCTGGGAAAGCTTTAGTGTTCCTGAGAAAAATGGACAGACTTAGCTGGCTCACTTTACTCTTTGGCCCATCCTCCCTCCTTCTGGTGTGGATGTGGACATAATCTCTGGAGGTGCAGCAGCCATCTTGTAACAGGAGAAGGAAATCCAACACGCAGCCAGTGGCAGAGAAAGAAAAGCACTGGGCCATTGTTGAGGCACTGCCCTTCTGAACTTCCTACCCTGCACCGAACAGACAACAATAATAACATCAAAACGCTTATCTCCTAAGTCGTTGCTGTGTTTTTCTTTTTCACTTCAAATCGACTGTTTTTTAACTGCCATGACTTCCACTGCTCCGCATAATTTGACACAATGTTGTCCATTCCCTCCACTTGACACATTCTTCCCTTGGCAGTCATGGTACCATGTCCCGGATTTTCTCATCACTTCTGGTATTCCTCTCCTTAGCTCAGTCCTTGATGGTGGGGTCTGGCAGAGCTTGGTGGTTCATTCTTTTATTTGTTGCGAGGTATTTACTGGGCACTGCTGTGTGTTGGGCTTTATAGGAAGTATGGCAGGTGCATTCCTGCAGATAGATGAGGCCTCTGCTCTCGAGCAGCTTACACTGTGGTCCTAGGCACTGCCCCCAGTCCACACGCCTCCCGGGCAGCCTTACTTACTTCCTCAGTGTCCCCACCTGCCGCTGTCTCATTCCCATCCAGGACTTCACATTGACTTATCTAATTAAGCAACAGTCCACAGATGCTCCTAGAAAAGACAGAAGAGGCTGAACTGCCCCTTGGTGAGTCAGTCATGAAATTATCTCTACTCCATGTTCCCAGCCACGATATGAAGAGAAGACACAAAAGAGTTGGCTACCTTTTCTCCTACCTAAGCTCCAACTTTATTTTTCTGCAACACACTCACACGTTACACGTTAGAAGGTTCTAAAGTAGCTAATTCCCCTGACAGAATCCTGCCATATGTGGGGATTCTCTCCTTTCTTCTTTTTTTAAATTTCTTNACTCACACGTTACACGTTAGAAGGTTCTAAAGTAGCTAATTCCCCTGACAGAATCCTGCCATATGTGGGGATTCTCTCCTTTCTTCTTTTTTTAAATTTCTTTTTCTCTTTTTAAATTTGTAATTGAAGTACGGTTGAGTGGGGATTTTCTTTTATTTCCTAGAAAAGGTATTGGAAGTTCCCATCAGGTTTAACAGTTACTGCACTCTTACTGCTGCCTGACCCTCATTCGTGCACAAACTGGGCCAGAAAATGGTGAGAGAGGAAGTAGGAGGTGAAATGTGTCAAACTCCCCCCAGACCACTCGTGAAGGAAGACTGCTACAATTGATGATGGCGGTTTTTTTGAAGGTGCGCTTCATTTGGGAAAAGTTTAAAATGACAAAACTTCAGTAAAATGGCAACCCATTCATTCCATTCATGAGAATGTTAGGGGATTTGGCCTAATGATATAATCCAAGTGCCAGAAAATAATAGATATGCTTATTGTTTGCTTATGATAACAAAAAAATGGGAACAACTTTTCTTACTGTTATCCATGTAATTCACTACATTCTTACATTAGAGGAGAGACACTTCATGATCTCTCAAGAGATGCTAAAAACCAATTGCTTTCAAATTCAGTGACCATTCCTAATATTTTTAGTGAGCCAGGAATAAAAGGAAAGCCCTTAATTTATACAGGGGATGTTTATTTATTTATTTATTTATTTAAAGATTTTATTTATTTATTTGACAGAGAGAGAGACAGCCAGCGAGAGAGGGAACACAAGCAGGGGGAGTGGGAGAGGAAGAAGCAGGCTCATAGCGGAGGAGCCCGATGTGGGGCTCGATCCCAGAACGCCGGGATCACGCCCTGAGCCGAAGGCAGACGCCCAACCGCTGTGCCACCCAGGCGCCCCTCTACAGGGTATGTTTAAAAAACCCAATACACATAATACCGAACAAGGAAACAGAACAAGCCCTTCCATCAGAGTTTGGTTAAACACCGTGCAGACAAATCAGAGCTGGGACTATAGTTAGGTGAGTGATGAACTTGACGGAGGTGCAAATGTTCAGAGCGTGCCCAAATACTCAGTAAGCAAGTAACTAGATAACATCCTTAATGCAGCATTATACAAAATTAAAATTAATGTAAAAACTCCTCAAAGAACAAAATATCTGAAACTTACAAATTTTAATATAGACAGGATCAGCATTTTTCCCAATTTTTTTCCTTTTTGCCTCCATCTTTAAAATGGCTGTTTAATATTCATTAAAATGTTCTTTATCTTGATTACTGAACTTTCCGGTACCTCCCCAAATTTTATGCCCAAGAGAAGTGCCTCACCTCATCCTGGGTTTTACTGATGGAAATGAACCTCCCTGTGGTGATTTGTGTAGGACAATAACCCATCAGTAGAGCCTTGGTTGTCTTTGTCCTAGCCTCCCCACCCCCCCGCCCACCTCTCACCCCTCAATCTAACATCTGAAGAGGGCCTAGAGTAAGGATTTATTTTCAACAAATATTTAATGGGCACCTTCCCTGTGTCAGCACGAGAAGTCCAGTGATCTACATATTCCCAGCCTCGTGGAGCTTACAGTTGGCTGATGGGAAACAACAATTCAACAAGCAGTCTCGACAAAGTATAGCAGGGGCCATGGTGGGGCAGGGGTGCCAGGGGGTTAGAGCCCCACTTGCCAAGTCAGAACACATGAGGTCCCATCCCCAGCCTGAAGCTTGATTCAGAGCTGAGCAGCGGGAGGGGCCAAGGAGAAAATGAGGCTCCCAGAGATAACTGCTTATGAAAAAGCTTATTTGAGAACGCGACAGAATTACAGTAAGGTTAGAGCTCTCAAGGGAGGAGTGTGGTGTAGAGAGAGTAAAACTAGAGGGAGAGACAGAAGGCAGGTTGTGAAGGACTTTGTAAACCACATGGGAGAGTTGGAATTAACCCCCAGAGCAATGAGGAGCCTTTGAAGTAGGAGGATGCTTGGATTGAGTTCATGTTTCAGAACTCAAATCAGAATTCAGAATTCCAACTGTGGTGCGAAGAATGCAAGAAGGTAAAACTCCATCCAGAAGACCAGTTAAGAAGATGTTAGGGTAGCTGCTATGGACTGAATGTTTGTGTCATGCCCCCACCCTGCAAACCTCTCCAAATTCATATGTTGAAACCCAACCCCCAGTGTGATGGTGTTTGGAGGTGGGACCTTTGGGAGGCGATTACGTCATGAGGGTGGAGGCCTCGTGAGTAAGATTAGCCCTTATAAAATAGGCCAGAGAGCTCCCTGGCCCCTTCTACCATGTCAGGATGCCATGAAAAGGAGTCCACCTCAGAACCGGGAAGCGGGCTCTCACCAGACAATCTGTCAGCACCTTGATCCACGACTTCCCAGCCTCCAGAACTGTAAGAAAACTTTTGGGTTGTTTATCAGCCACCGAGTCTGTGTGTATTTTTTTCAGTAGCAGCCCAGGTGGCTAAGTTAGTAATCTAGGGGAGAAATGCTGGTGGTCTGATTAGGGTGGCGGCAGGGGTGTTGATGTTTACGCAACGTGGAGTTCATCTAATCAATGGGATTTGGTGATTGATTAGCTGCGAGAGATGATGGGGAATCAAGGATAACATCCAGGTTTGTGACTTGTGCAATTGATTTTTTTTTTTTTAATATGTCCGTCTTACCATCTAGCAACCTTGATGAACTTTCTTTTTAGTTCTACAATGTAACTATAGATTTTCTATGTAGACAGTTACACTGACGGCCGTTAGGGGTGGTTTTGTCCCTTACCTTCCTATATATTGATACTGTAGCAGTGAGAGTTCAGTCAGGAAAAGACAAACAGCTCTTGGTATTGCAGGCAGAGAGATTTGATAGAGGGAATTAGGTGCCTACAAGACTGTTGGGAGAATGGGATTAGTGGAAGTCAGGGGAGGCTGCTAGCTTTTGATTCACCCCTGCAGCCGTGGTCCTACAGTTAAAAAGTTGTTGCCAGCCGGGTCAGGAAAGTGCAGAAAACCTCCACTGATGATCATGGCTACAGGAGTGAGGGGGGCAGCTGATGAGGACTTTGTAAATCCTTGTTCCGCCAAAGCCCAAGCACCCACGAGCTACTTCCAGAGACAGAACAACACAGCGTGCTCCCTGCACCCTTCCATCTCCAAATCTTAAGCAAGTGTCTCATTGGCCGACTATTAATGGTGTCCAGAGCCCCAGACATAAAGGAGCATGGGATGAGTCGTTCTCAGGCTTCCAGACCCTGTGATAAAGGACACAAATGTTAGAAACACAGGCTGGTTGCAGAGAGAAACCAAGAAAAGCCAATAGCCAGCACAGATTTGCCTTCATTTGCTAGCCTATCCTTCTGTATGTAAGACAACCCGAAACACTTTCGAAACGGGCTGGACCCTTGAGTCCTTCACCCACCATTCTCCCCTATGCACCCTGTATTCTAGAAGATGCACAAAACGACATGCAGTTTTCCAAACTTATTTCCATGACTTTGCACTTGACCTGTCACTCAAAAGTTACCTTTGTGCAGCTTGTGAAGACTCTTCCCATTTCTCTGCCACTTACCCCCTTCTTGTCCTATACCTGCATCAGGCAGGATTGACCTGGATCTCTCAGTACTCCCTCTGCACCTGGTTCACCATTCTATTATGGCAACTTGTCCCAGTGAATTTCAGTGTTTACTCAAGGTAGCCACCTTTTCCAGTAGACATAAGCATCCCAAGGTAAGAGTGACCAAGGACCTACTACAATGCTTGGAACATAAATGATGCTCATTAAAGATTTATGAAATGTAGGGAGGACTGTGTCTACAAGGTCGCTCAGTGTAAGCACCTGAGGCTGAATGAAGAGCGGCCACCTTCAGAAACAGGCATGCCCCTTACAACTGAAAAGGGGTCTAAACAGTGTTAGAGTCTTGGAAGGATGAAAATTGTTTATAAATTGTTTATTAGTGTTAGTTCCAAGTTCTAAATTCTTTTTATTTTAATTTGTTTGAGAGAGAAGAGAGAGCAGGAGCAGGGCGGGGGGGGGGTGCTGAGCAGGGAGCCTGTCTCGGCGCTTGATCCCAGAACCCTGAGATCATGACCTGAGCTGACGGTCATGACCTGACCTCAGTCACTTAACTGACTGAGCCACCCAGGCACCGGTAAGTTCTAAATTCTTATTTCCTATTTATGTTGACTTTTTCTAGTCTTTTCCAAGCTTTTACCATCTGTCCTTGCTTCTGAAGGTTGTAGCGCTGCTTCCCATTAAAATACAATTCCCACGCCACATTCTGGTTGCCCCCATCGCATTAAACTAATGCAATGATGGCTTAAGCTGCTGGGGAAATGTGGGTCATTACATGTTGCTGACAGCAACCCTCCCAGTGACATTGCAGCAGGGACAGAGGACCTTAATAAATGATTATTTATACAAAATCAGAGAGCTCTAGACTTTGATGTGTCCTTAGAGAGCCAATCCTTTTGTAACACAGAAATGGAGATTGAGAATTCCCATGATTTCTTAGCACGATGAAAAATTGGTTAGCGAGCTCATCTCTTCCCTCTTCATCCCTGCCTTCTTCCTCTGTCACCAGACCCCTGAGACTCCCCAGGACCGAAAGAGTACAGTGTTACATGCAAAATAAGCAATTAACCAAATGTTCTTAAATGGGTGCATGGGTGTCCTATTCTTTAAATCCCTCAAAGCCGATATTGTTTGGTTCCCTAAAGGACATGTACCCAAGGTAACCTGGAAAATCTTTGTTTTCCTTTGTGGCAGACACAGTATACTGGTTGACTCAGCATCCTTTCCTAACCTCATTCCTCTCATCCATTTTTCTTCCTTTCTCAGCCTCCCTGCATTGGAAGTGACCAGGTGACAGTTTTGAAGTAAGTGAGATGTAAGCAGATGCCTGCTGGAGTTTTCTGTGAACGATTTGCTTTCCTGATGGAAGGGACAAAGGAGGTACATACTTTCCTTGCTCCCTTTTCTGTCCAGATGGTGACCGTGTTGGCTGCGCCTACATCAGCCTGCTTGCATCCATAGGGAAAGGTCAAGAGAATGTCAGAGTTGTTGACCGATGTTGCCGAGAAGCCAGACCATCACCAGCACCGTCTACCTCCTGGCTGCTTGTTCTGTGACAGCCACGAACCCTTCTTTGGTTAAGCCACCAAGTTTCTATTCCTTGCTTCTAAGCGCTTTTCTGGTATTTACTCTAAACCAGCTGCAGAGCCTGGTGAAACAGGAGGGGCAGGTCTGAGAGATGTGGACATTACCCTTAATGTACTTTGTAAGTTCAGTTTTGTAACATTTACTTGTCACCACATTACAAAAAGGTTGTTTCAAGGAATACATAAAATGAGAAAACAAGGGAAACCAAAAGCAGTTGCTGTCTTATCTCAGCCTCGACATAGTTTTATTTTAGCTGCATAGTGTTTAGAGAATTCCAGTTCACACACATGNTGTTTCAAGGAATACATAAAATGAGAAAACAAGGGAAACCAAAAGCAGTTGTGTCTTATCTCAGCCTCGACATAGTTTTATTTTAGCTGCATAGTGTTTAGAGAATTCCAGTTCACACACATGAGTGGTTGCAAATGTACAAGTGTGTTCACCCTGCAATGTCAGGTCAGAACGTTTGAAAGAAGAGCATGAAGACAGTTTCCCTTCGAAATGGAGTCAATACCAGCATGTGAGACCTGCTCTTCTTCCAGTGCGGAGGGAGGGAGGCGGTGAACAGTTTCTTACCAAGGAAATCCTCATCGCTCGAGGGAAAATCTAATGTAGTGAAAACAGTCCAGATTCTGGAGGCGCACTTTTGTGAGTTCAAATCCTGAGACTATCCCTTGTTGGCTGCCTCTGTTTTGGTGTGTTCCGTTTGCAAAATGGGCTCATTAATGGTCCCTACCTAGGAAGGTTGTGGGTGGCTTACATCCAGCAATACAGGTGAGACTCTAGAATAACGCTGGACACATCATGACAGCAACTGTTAGCAAGGATGAGATGTCCAATGATGTCCCAGCTTCTCCATTGCCTGTGTCTGTCAGATATTTACTAAACAATTTAAAATAGACTATTTTGCTTGAAAGTCTATTTTGCTTGAAACATTGAATACATATCTCAGGTTTAATGTCTTTGCAGATCAATTTCCTAGGATTAACCCAGAAGCTTCACCTTGCCAAAGTAAACTTATTCAGACTTTAAAAGGAAGAGAAGCATTGGGATCTTACCATAGATGCTGACACTATGTATAATGTGCAGCGATCATTGCCCTGCAACCTTTGTCCAATAGCTATTTTAAGACTAATTACTGTACTGTGATCTTACAAGGTGCTGGGCAAATGTATATTTCACCTGGCATTTAATTTCTTAGGGCCCATGCATGGTATATCTGATACTCATGTGTATAATTTTATGTAAGCAGACACGGGAAGGACTGCATAAAAAATAATAATAATAATAATACAGAAAGGACCAGTACAGAGTCACAACATTCTGAATCAATGAACATTTACAAAATGTTTATGGCAGCAGCTATATATACAGAAGCATGTACAGCTGGAAGCCCANACCAGACACGGGAAGGACTGCATAAAAAATAATAATAATAATAATACAGAAAGGACCAGTACAGAGTCACAACATTCTGAATCAATGAACATTTACAAAATGTTTATGGCAGCAGCTATATATACAGAAGCATGTACAGCTGGAAGCCCAATTTAAAGATGCTGGTGTTTCTAGTATATAAACATTTGGTGTGTGAAATATTTAACTGTGAATTTTTTTTAATTGAGGAATTTTTAATTGTGAAACAAAATTCTAACTGAATTTCGATCAAATATTTATAGGCTCCTAAAGCATCCCTGCATGACTGTAGTTGTCCGTTGGTCAGAGTTTAACAGTCATCTAAATTATCCCTAAGATCCCTTCTAAAACTTGGAATTTTGAGTTATAGAGATTAATGCGTGAGGCTTTACCCAACCCCTCCTATTTTGGGCCTTCATCACCTAGAAGGTGAGTCTACCCCAAAACTAATAGAATTATCTTACTTTAAGACATTCCATAGAAGGTAGTTCTATAGCATGGGACTAATATAAATTAATTAATGCTTTTGCCAACAAGTCACCGTCAACTCAATTCAAAATGGGCAATTTGCTGTCACACATACGGTAAAGTATAGGAGAGCAGCTCCTTGGTTGGTTAATTCAGTATTTCGACAACCTCATCAAGGACTTAGGATTTTTCTGTACTCTCTGTTCAGCTGTCTTCACCACGTCGACCATTTTTCCTTTGTGGCGTCAAGATGGCTGCCACAGCTCCAGGGGTCATATTTGTGCACAGCCATGATCAGAGGTAGAAAAGCGATGTCTGTATTCTTTTCAGTTCTCGTAAAAGCTAAGAAGCCTTTCCCAGAAGCATCCCAGAAGAGTTAGCCTCCAATCTCATTGATCAGAATTAAGTTACATGTTCTTTCTTCAGCCAGTTCCTAGCAAGGGGAATAAAATTACCATGATTGGTCAGATTATCAAGATTGATATTCTGGGACTGAAAATAGGGCCAAATTCAGGAGAGCCCATGGCCACATGTGCATGTTGGAAAGCAAACAACAAAGTGGGATTCCGGGTGGGAAATAAAGAGTGTCTGTAAGAGTCTCTGAAGGACAGCATTCTGAAGAGAGCCAGAAACGTTATCTCCTGCCTGTCTGCTGTCTCCCCTCCCCAGGCTGGGTGGGAAAGGGAGCAAAAGACACAGGAAGCAGTTAGGCCAGGAGAGTTGCATTGTGCCTACACAGAGCCCAAAATTCCAGTAGAAGTGAAGATTCAATTGATCTGTGTGTTTCACGTAGCTTTTAGAGGTTGTCATACTTGTGCTAACAATTTCATTTTGGTTTGTTGTGATACTGTTGTGTGCAGGGGGTAGGTGTTAGGTGCATAAGAGTGTTAGCCAAACAGCTTTTCCATTTATGATGTTTTGTTTAATGTTTTGCTATCATGAAAACATTTATGGATCTGCTCCAACTATGGTCCCCCTCCCCAGAAAAAAGAGCACACAGGCACTTCCATGCAAATTTTGCAAACAATTTTAGGAGATTCACTGGTGCCCTGTCACTAATTCATGGACTCCAAATTAGAGCCTTATGGTATCACTGATTGGTATGGTAAAACAAAAAATAAAAGATTTAGTGTGAGGAAATAAGCAAAACAAAACAGCAAAATCGGGAAATCGGATGGACTTTTGTTAGCTATGTGGCCTTATTTGAATCTTTTTTAAGACCTCAATTTTATCTCCATAAAATGGAACTACTGGAGTTATTTCAAAAACCAAGTGGATAATGTGTAAGATTGTTTTAAATTAAATAGCACTTTACAAATGTTGGCTTAAAAACTTAATTGCTGATAAATCCAAACAGCATGATGGCTCTTACTTCCCGACTGGATTTACTGAATTCAAAATAGTGCACCCCATGAGGTTCCAAGGAGCAAAAGTTTTCTCCTCCACAAGCAACGGTCATTTTCAAACTCATGGATTGAACCCAGTAGCCTTTTCCAGCAGCTGGTTTGAAAAGAGGCACGAGCTGAAACATCCCTAATGCACTGCCAGGCACTACTCCCTGCTGGGGACATCGGGACATACCAAGCCTGAAAAAGAGAGAATGGAACAGTCTTCTAGATGCCCCTCCTCCGCCTGTCCCACACTAGCAGCCCCCCCGGGACTCCTCATTACCCATCACCACTGGCACTATCCCTGCCCTTGCTTGATCCCTGCTGTGGACCCACTCCAAGCCCCTCCCGTCCTTCGAGGCAGGAATGCCAATTCCGGTTTTCTCACCATGGCACCCATCTCCCATTCTTCACTGTAAATTCCCCATCCTTGCTTTCTCTCAGTGCGAGAGGCCCAACTTCCTCTCTTGTTTTTATAACATTCTTCCTTTCCATGCCCAACTGCCTTGGCAGCCGCTCCTGCACCACTGAGTGGCAAAACGCCCATCAGAGTTTTCCCAGGGATCAATCAACGGAGAGTTGCGAGAGTGGCGGACGGTTGAAGGCAAACAGAGCTGGCTCCTGCCTCCAGAGAGCGGCGCAGAGCTCTTCTTGCCCCTCCCAGTGCAAGCAGACAGCTGATGCGGGAATTAGGGGATTCTGCTGGGTGATGAAGAACATCAGGACTGTACCCACACACCTGTAATAAAACAATAAAGAGAAAAAGCCAGATATGCCAAAGCTATAAGGATGCCGCTACCAGTACAGCCGCCCCCTAGGGGCCTGGGGCCCACATTCCTCTGATAAGCCCTGGACCCATGCCACCTGCTTCTTAGCTCCAACTGCTCAAATTGGTGGGGCAACAGTCTATACCAGAGGGGCCCTAGGACTATCGGAAGGGGCAGTTTCTCTGCATTCTATGTTTCCATGACTTCCCAACTCCTAGAGCACAGCATACTCCCCTTGCTTGAACTCTATGGTTGTGGAGCAGGGAGAGAGAGAGAGCCCAGTGCCCAGTCTCTTCCGTGGCCATCAACACCCCAGCCCCACACTCATCAAAACAAGACCCCGAGCAGACAGTGCCTCCAGATTCATGCTTTCTTCTTGTCCCACAAACTCCCAGGCCCCTGCCACATGTATCAACAACAGAAGTTGCGCGGAAAACTGATGCCAAGAGACCTTTCAGGTTTCCCACCCATCTAGAGGGTGGCTGCTGTCTGGAGGTTTTAGGGAGAAGGCAGATAAGACAGA
This sequence comes from Ailuropoda melanoleuca, assembly GCF_002007445.2. NCBI lineage: Eukaryota > Metazoa > Chordata > Mammalia > Carnivora > Ursidae > Ailuropoda > Ailuropoda melanoleuca. The sequence continues at coordinate 82,325,576 of NC_048219.1, forward strand.
CCAGGTTATTCAATGAATGGTGGACTAGAGAGGAATCCCTTGCCAAAATTTTCTGTGAGTTTCCAGAATCAAAACTCACACCATTGACCAAGGGGGCAGCGTGGTGTCGAGGTAATTAGCATCCTTGTCTGCAATTAAAGAGAGCAAACTATGACTTTGGGCAAGTCAGTCTCTCTGGCCTTCTATATCCTCACTATGAAGAGGAGGAACTCAGATGAGAAAACTGTAAGGTCTCTGTAAGTCATAGTAATAATTAATAATAATAATGGCTAACATTTAGTAAATTCTTACCATGTGCCAGGCTTTTTCTAAGCGCTGTGTTCCATCTTGTGTGATTTTCATAACAACCCTAAGAGGTAACTACTACTGTTACCATTCCCTTTTTTTTGTAAGTGAGGAAACAGGCACAAAGTAGTTTGCCCCAAATCACATCTAGTCAGGGGCAGAGCTGGACACCTGCACACTGAGCCCCTCAGCTTTTCTTCCTAATTTATAGAAAGCATATTCTCTTGGATGGGTGGGTAACTTCATGTGATCACTTCGCTATGGCTTGTCCCAGTTGTTTTCCTACTTCAGGAAAAAAAAATAGTGTCTGTTTTTAAATACTCCATCACACTGCTTAGGACATAGTAGGTGCTCAGTAAATATTTGCTTACCTCACTTTTTTCATCATTCAAAAAGTTGTATGAAAAAGACATGGAGGGGCGCCTGGGTGGCACAGCGGTTGGGCGTCTGCCTTCGGCTCAGGGCGTGATCCCGGCGTTATGGGATCGAGCCACATCAGGCTCCTCCACTGGGAGCCTGCTTCTTCCTCTCGCACTCCCCCTGCTTGTGTTCCCTCTCTTGCTGGCTGTCTCTATCTCTGTCAAATAAATAAATAAGATTAAAAAAAAAGACATGGAAAGAAGAATAAAGAGAAAATAATGAGGCTGCATAACTGGGAGGAAGGCTCTGACTCAGACCTCCTAATAGGAACTGTCTTCCTGGGGAATAATTCAAAGAGAATACACAACGCGAGCCCACAGAGTTCTTGTCTTGATGAAACAGCCTCTAAATAAATAAGTAAGTAAATAAATAAATAAATAAATAAACACACACATATCATCCCAGTTGCAGAAACTTGATTATTGACTTTGGCAATCCTTTCTCCATCTCTTTGTGCCAATAAAGTTATTAGAATCGAATTGAGAGAGGCGGATGCACAAGAATTGGCGAGACAAGATGCTGAGTAGTTGAAATCAATGACTTGCAGAGCTGATCTCCTGCCAAGGGCTACACCAGCTCCCAGGAGGAATCCACCACTCTGGCCAGTGGCCCAGGACTGCGGAAGCTGCAGGTCAGATTTCTTGAAGGGACTCCCAGGTGGTTGGGGACCGACAGGTGTGGGAAGAAGGAAGAAGGTAGTCCTCCCATTGCTGAGTGCCAGACAGACCAGCACCCACCAGACTGAGAACAACGAGGCTTTGCTAGACTCACTGTCCTCCCCTGGCTGTGGAAGGAAAAGAGGAGGCAGCGAAGGGGATGGAAGAGAACACAGTGTTATTCACAATCTGTCTGTGACAGGAAGAAAGAGTGGCTTAATAAACCCATAGCCCGATGAATGGAATATTCCTTCTTTCCCCTGGCAGAGCTGGGCCTCTGGTTCCATCACCCATAAAATGGACAGCCACCCAAGGAGCCGTGGAGCTAATTAACAAAGTTGTCCCCAAGCGTGCCAGAACTCAATCCACTAGAACTGTAAAGATGAAGAGTGTTTAAACACAAGCTTATGAGGAAACCACTAGCATTCTCTGGAAGCCACCATGGCAACTTGGCACCTCTTCTAGCCACCTTCTTCTTCTCGGCCAGCTGCCTCCCATCTTCTCCTGCGTTAGCCCTCAGCATCCTCATTCCATTTGTTTTCTCCATCATCCACCCACAAACCATGAAGCACTGAAGCCACCATTTAAAGCTTGTGCCCAAATTTCTGAGAATGATTTACACCTTTATAAGTTTCTATGAAGCTCCTAGCAAGGGTATGGGCTTTTGATTAGTTGAGCTGTGTATATATTTGCTTCTCAGGGTACGTGCTTTCTACAACAACGATAATAACGGTAACACATATTGAGCACTTCTTATATGTCACGCACTATTTTAACATTAAGAGTATGTGGGGACTCTGTGTAATTCAAGAACAACAGACTTAGCTATACTTGACATAGGAGGTTCTCCAGCAATCCTATATCGCGGCATGAAGTCCAAAGCTCCACCCACTTGCTGGAGTTTTAAATCAGCTTAAGGGTTCCCAATCAGATTAAAAGATCCACACTCTTTTTATATTTTTTTAAGATTTTATTTATTTATTTGACAGAGAGACAGCCAGAGAGAGAGGGAACACAAGCAGGGAGAGTGGGAAATGAAGAAGCAGGCTCCCAGCGGAGGAACCCGATGTGGGGCTCGATCACAGGACTCTGGGATCACACCCTGAGCCGAAGGCAGATGCTTAACGACTGAGCCACCCAGGCACCCCCAGATCCACCCTCTTAATCATGATTGGATATCCCAGTGCTACCAAACATCTGAGGAGAGCTGATTATGTGGAAGATAAACACCAAAACAAACAACAAAGTAGTATGTGGGGGAACTGAGAACATGGGAGGAAAGGAGAATTAAAGTGTATTTATTATATCTTTACAGAGAGAAGATACTGCATCCAAGAAGAAAGAACAGGGAGAAACAAAAAAGGAGCATTCTGAGGCCAAAATGAAATTCTTGGGAAATTAAAAACAGCAGAAATGAAAGAGATTTTAAAAATTAGAAAAGAAAGCAAAATTAAAAGACTGGTGAAGAAATCCAGCCTGTAAATAATAGGCATTCCAGTGAGAGAGAGAGAGAATGAGAAGAGAAAACAAGACAGCCTGGGGTTAATAAAAAATGAAATTATTTCCCCAAATTTCCCAGAGATTAAAAAAAACAAATGTTTCCAGCCTCAAAGAATACATCAAATGTTGGGTCACAGTGAATGAAAAGAAATCCACACTGAGGCGCATCATTGGAAATTTTCCAAAAATTGGAGGAAGTAAAGGGTCTACAAGATTCTAGAGAAAGAAAAAAGTCATATACAAGGATCAGAAATTAGAATGGTTGCAGACTTCTCAATAGCATCCCTGGAAGCAATAAGAAAATGGGGCAACCTATTCCAAATTCTGAAAGGAAATGCTCTCTAACTTAGAGTTCCATACCCAGCCAAATTACCAAAAAAAGCACAAAGATAGAATAAAGACATTTTCAGACACCAAAATCTCAAGAATGTATTTCCCATGCAGACTTTCCCAAGAAAGGGAAAGATGTAACAGGAGCAGAAGTTTCAACACTGGGGAAGTGTTGAAGAAAAGGGGGATTTCCAGGAGGATGGTGGAAAAACATGGAGGTCAGCAGCCTGGATGGGTACAACAGCAGTGAAGAGACAGGCGTGTTGGGAGATGCCCAGATTTACTCTATCGTCTTCTCAACTCATGAACAGAATGCTCAGGTAAGCTTGGCCAGTATTCTTTATCATGTGCTGTCCTCTGCTCTTTGCTTGCTGGCTGGATGAGCTTGTCCCCCCCACAGGAGCCCTCTGCGGTGACGGACTCCTAAGGGCTAAAGCTGGCCGAGGTGAACTCAGAAGTGCGATACACAGAGCAGTCCACTTTCCCTGACAGTTTCCCTTCCTGCAGGAAGGCCACAGAAGCCTATATGCCCAAGAATAGTAAAAGGATCTGCAGAGAATATGGGATGCAAAGAGTGCTATAATAACCAACAATATCTGCTAAGCCTACAATTGGTAGGAAAGTCCTCAGCAGCTTGAAGTGTGAATAGGAATTCAGCTTTTAGATGTTCACATCCCACTCTCTCCTGAGTTATATTCAGCTAAAGATGCTCTGTGCTTGGATTCCAAGGTCACACGCACATATTCAGCCCCTGTTCCCAAAGTAGGTTCTCTGTGTAAGCCTGGTGGGTCCAGAGGGAGAAACGTCTCTCCTCAGTTGCTTACTGTGCCCAAATCAGCATTCCCGTGTCAACCATCTACGCCCTAGCACTGGATTTAATGAGTTTCTCTGGTGCGTCTTTGAACCCTTTCCTGCCAGCTAACACCACTCGGAACCATCTCAGTAATTGGGAAGATTAGAAATGGCAGGGTCTAGGACGTCTAGGTTCCAAGAGGTTCCTCAACTTTAAGCAATTTGGCCCAGTTTCTTCCTGGGGGTATTTAAAAGGACAGGCTTTGTCCAACCCAGAGGTTTTTGTCCCTTTCTGTCCCTTCTAGGTAATGGGTGTCTGGGAGGCTTACATTAAGGGGATACTCAAACGACTTGGGAACAGAATCTGCCCTCGGGTGATGTGCCTTCTTCATCCAGCCAGAAAACAAGCGACTGGATGAAATGGCAGTTTCTTTTGCTGAAGTTCCACCTAAGTTGGCACCCGCCCAGCCCTGTAGAAAACCTTGCAATGAAGTCTGAGACTTGGTCACTTTCTCCTCTGCATTTTGGCTCTTTGTATCCACAGGGGGTGCGTGGATACCCCCGTGCCTAGTCCAGTGCCTGACAGAGTAGCTGTTCCGTGTATATTTATAGAGTACGCATGAATACCTAATTGCAATAATGCTGACTCCTGTGCGGTCCAAGATTCATACGCCATGTGGTTAGGATAAGGCAGTCCTGCCAGCGCCCGGGGAAAATCAGATCCGCAACTGAGTATTAGAATAACATCTCATGACTCTGAATGTAAGGCGAGAAGTCCTCTTTAAATGAGTGACGATTTTGCACATGGTAAAAATTATTTATAAAGATGTTCATTTATCTTATATCCCAAAATTTACCTTAACCCAAACCAGGCTGACGAGGGGTCCTAGAAGGGCAGTCTCAGTGGATTGAGTGGATTGAGGGACGGACCTGTTACTTACAGGGTAGTCATTAACATATCAATAGATACTTCTGATGTGTTGAAGGGTTTTGAAAGCAATTGGGGTTTTTTTTCAGCATTTTATGCATTCCTCATAGAATTGTATTTTATTTAAAAATACTGCAGAGCTGGAGCACTCACACACTGGGAGAGGGGATCCAAGCTGGCGCGACCACTTTGGCTGCATCCACTAAGGGTGAACGAATGTGTCCCCTGTGACCCTGCCATACCACCCTGGGGCACACACCTCGCGGGACGAGTGCTGCGGCCTCCACTGTGCACCTACAGGACGATTCGTGGCTACTGGCACTATTTCCAGTCACCCCACACTGTAGTAAACTAGTACCCCAGCTAGTATCTATCAACAGAAACACTGGAGCGTACAGCACGTTATTTACGCAATGGGATAAATACTTCACAGCAATAAGCAAGAACTGACTAACCATTGCCCACAACAAAAGACATACTGCTGAGGGAAAGAAACTCAGTACAGAAGAACATACACCATCTGATCCTACTTATAAGACCAAGATGCAAGCGTAGAGGTCAGAATGGAGGTTACCGTGAGGCGAGGCACCCCCGGCTGGGCCACGAGAGAGCCTTCGAGTGAGCTGGAAATACTCCACAAGGTTGGAGTAGCAGGTCGACGGATTATACATATGTAAACCTTCATCAAACTGTACCCTGTTTGTATTCTGTACTGTATGTAAGTTGTACTTCAATTCTGAAACAAATCCTATAAAACTCAGTTCCTTAAAAAAAAAAAAAAAAGCACCATGAATTAGAACAGGAATGTTGCAGAAAGCGCTCCTGCCCTGGAAGCGATTCGAAATGAATTACAGAAGATACACACGGAAGTGACTGTACTGTAAAGCAGTGTGTGAAAAGTAGGGGTGAGAGGTCCGAGGGCACGCGGTCGGGCTGCAGAGAAGGGACAGAACCGTGGGGGAAATGGGGCACGTGATGTCTAAGCTGCGCCCCGAGCACAGTCCCCCTGCTGCCCCCGCAGGTGTGCTCTCTTAGATGTCCCGCAGGATCCACTTCTGTGCAGGTCACGAAGTTCAAGTTTGCTCTGTTGAACTTACCTCCTCGGCACACCCTCCAAGCTCTCCTCTTCCCTTCCTGGCCGCATTTCTGGGTGGAACTGGCTACCTGCTCTCACCACTCCCTGCTTTCATCCACTGCTGGACCTGCTGGCTTCTCCCTACATCTCCCCAAACCATCTTTCACCCGGGCAGCAAAATTACCCAGGTTCCAGAGTAATTGGCTGCTGCTGCTTTTTTTTCTCCTCCTCCTCCTCCTCCTCCTCCTTCTTCTTCAGATTATTTATTTATTTTAGAGAGTGAGCAGGGGAAGGAGCTGAAGGAGGGAAAGAGAGAGACTCCCTGCTGAGTGCAGAGCGAAATGTGGGGCTTGATCCCGTGACCCTGAGATCATGACCTGAGCTGAAATCAAGAATCAGACACTTAACTGACTGAGCCACCCAGGCTTCTTTTGAGTCCTTTTATTCCTTGGTCTTTTCATACGCAACACTGTCCTTTTCCTCAGAAATCAGCCTCCTTTATTTTTCAGTAAGCCTGTCTCCTCCCACCTCTTTGCTTACTGTCCCCGGTGGGCTTCTTTTCCTCTGCCTGCGCCATTCTGTGGTGTGGGGCCCTCGGCGTGCGCCTCTGGTCCTGTTTGGGTTCTCCCTCGGTGAGCTTTCACCTCCATCTGCTGATGTCTCTGAGGCCTGGTGTCTCCAGACTCCATCCTTCTCCAGAACTTGGATCTTGACATCAAGATGGCTGTCTCTGGCGACCTCATACAAAAATCAAAAACTTCATTATTTGCAACGTGACGTTCTTCCTATCGCACCCAGTTACCATTCAGTGAATGGTACCTGCATCCACTCGAAGAAACCAGGAGGTCATCCTTGACCTCCCCTCTTTTCTCCCTTTGCCCTGTGCCTCTGGCAGCCAAGGGCTATTGGGTCTGCCTTTCGAATAACCTCAGGACTTCGCCGTAGTCCCCAGTCATGTTCTCCTGGATGTTGCAGGAGTCACCTGACTCACGTGTGTTGAGGGTCTTGCCCTCAGCCAGGTCAACCCCGATCATCTCCCGACAGTTAGAAACTGATCATACCTCTTTCCAGCTGCCCTCCCACAATCGCACCCCATGCCTTAGCTTGGCCACCACCCTCAATGTCGTCCTTGTCTTGTCTTTTCTCCAGATTCGCCTCCCTTTGTCTCGGGCAGCCCAAGTGAATTTCAGCGCTTCTCCAGCTGTTCCACCCTCTCTGGCCCTTCTCATTTCACCAGGGACTTCCTGGCTGTCTTACATCCTGACTCCTGCAGGTGCAGCGGACCCCGCATTCTCCCTGTCCCCTAACACCCGCAATATTGGAGCCGTTTGTTTTCACCGCTGCTGAGCTCTCAGGAGGCAGATATTTTGTCTTATTCATCCTTGTATCCAAATCTCCTGGCTCAGAATCGGTGCTCAGAAAATTTGTCGTATAAATGAGCAAACGTTCAATCATTAGGTACACAGATTTTTTTGCATCAAAGATACACAGCTCAGCAACTACATTTCTAGCACTGTCACTGTTGCTATTTCTGAATCGAATTGCTATTGCACAAAACTGTTCAGGGCAGAAACTGCAGTGAGTGGAATGGTCCAGCAGCTCCCTTCCGATGCAAATGATCTATGCTCTTGTGAAATTGCGGCAGTCTTAAAAGGGTGGAGGCCTTCGGAATTTTAAGCAGGAAAAAAAATTTGCTGTCCAGTATTCTGCCTGGAAGATTCTTACCCCCACTTTCTCCAGGAATGCTCCCTCCTTTCTCTCCCAATTCAGATGAACGGCACTGAAAAACCACAAATCTGAGAAATCCAGGGCAATCCCATGGACATAGGAATTGCTGTGTGGGCCAGAACCCAAGGCCCAAGGGCACAGAGTTCTCCTCCCTTAGACCTTGCAAAACCTTGGCCCTCCTTCCTGGCGGCAAGTTCAGGGGGTTAAGGCACACTACGTCGAGGTCAGCCAACTATGAATTTACCTAAAACTCCTTTCGATGTACTTTAATGCTCACACCCAACTCCCTGTTGGATAATGAATTCTGTGGGTTTATTACTTGCTGGAAACAGAATAGCATTTCCTTTCATTTAACCTAAAAGTCCCCTTGCTCCAATGTCACTGATCCCTTCCTAAACTCTGATGCTGAGCTCGTGTGGACAAGGACTTGCTCCCCGAGCCCTGCTTGCCCTTTGGGACATGATGGACATCTCCAGCAGCCCCTCCCAACCTTCAGCTTTCCAGACTGAAGTAAATATATAGTGTCTGGAAGATGGCCCCAAACATAATAAATATTGAATAGTGACTATGGAGCTGAATGATGATAAGAACTGCCTTTAAAGGGGGATTCAAATTCTTGCCACGAGCCTGAGATATGAGAATGAGCCAATAAATCATTGCCAAACACAGTGTTGAGATAAAACGAAGGAGCGTGCCTAGGGCCCCCTTTGTCCAGGGTGCACGGGCTCATTTGTTCCCCGATCACCAGCTGTTCCTGTTTCCCAGCAAGAAGTGGTCTCTCTGTGCGCATGGCAGCCTGTCTTTGTGAGATGGCTAGACGCCGGGCAGAACCTTTCCAAGGACAGCGCGTCCTGGCATTGGATGATTGCACCAGGGGAACCCTAATACGGGTCCAGCTACTGTTGTATCCAGGCACCACTCCAGCTGCTTGGCTGGGGTCATGCCCTTTAGCCTCCATGCTCATCCCATGAAGGACATTGGGGTCCCTGTCCTACAGTTGAGCTCAAAGAGGCTGGGTAGCATGCCCAGGCTGCGGGAGGCAGGGGATCCCGACTTCCAAACCAGAGGTGTTGGAGCCCAAATCTGTGCTCTGTTAGTGAGACTGCCCTTGCCCCCTACCTGGGAGACAGCCCCATGGGACCCTCCCATCCTATGGAAGCAGGCTTTTTGCCCTGAGTCCAGGGCAGCAGGACTGATCTGCTTGCTGTCAGTTCCATCCCCCCTAGACTTCTCTGGCTGGAGCCCACCCAGGCCCACAAGGAGCTACTGAGCCAGCCGGGTGCCCCTCCTTTCCTTTTCCTTGCTTTATCTGCTTGCAGGAAACACAGGGACAAGATGGTAGCAGTGACTCATCGCTAGAAGAATGAACTCTTGAGCGGGGGGCAGCCTGAGTGGCATGGCTGGATGGTCTGACAATGGGAGAATGTCCCCTGAGCTGGAAGGGCGTTGCCCTTCACCGCTAGGAAACAAAGACAGAGAGAGGATAGCAGCGAGTGCAGACCAGGAGAGCAGCAGTGGGGACTGCAACATTTCCCAGGGTGGAAAGGGAAGCGCAACAGGGACCGGAGACTTTTCTGAGGCCATCCTTTGATCAATTTGCCATGTTAGGCAAAACGTGAGTGTTTTGTATTCACTCCTGTTTTTATTTAGCAGATTAACCTGGTCTCCAGAGAGGATCACAGGCCAGGCGTGCAAAGGACCCCAAGTTTCAATGGTTTAACCTGTGAAGAGTGTGAGGAAGCCTGCCCCAGCAGACTGCAGGAGGCGTCTGTGTTCTGTCCCCAGGTGGGTTCCTGGTTCTGCCAAGTAACAGATGAGGTTTGTCACCTCTCTGCTGCCTTTTTCCCTTCCCCCCAGGCTCTCCCAGGACCTGAGCAATGGCGCAGATGGGGAACAGAGACAAGTGGGTATTGGCAAGGTACTGGTGGGCTTACCAGGCAGACTCCTATCTGGCAGCTCTCACAGCCTACGGTCCTGCACCCTGCCTCAGGGGCTGCCACCCTGCCCTCTGGGGGGTGTGGCGGAAGCATAGCCGCTGGGTTCTAAGATGCAGAAAGAAGCCTGAAGCACGGCTAGGCCAGAGGATGAGGGCAGCAAAGACCTCAAAGTGCACCATATTCTCTGAGTATCTCACGGTTCGACCACTGCTATGGCCTGAATTGTGTTCCTCAAAATTCTTATGTTGAAGCCCTAGTACCCAGTGCAGTTTGGAGATAGGGCCCATAAGGAGGTAGCTAATGTTCAATGAGGTCATATGGATGGAGCCCTGATCTATTAGGATTAGTGTCCTTATAAGACACCAGAGAGCTTGATTCTTTCTCTCTCTGCCTTGTGAGGACATGGCAAGAAGGCAGCCCCATCTGCAAGGTAGGAAGAGAGATCTTACCAGGAACCCTATTTGGCCAACCCCTTGATCTTGGACTCCAGAACTTGAGAATACTCTGTGGTATTTTGTTATAGCAGCTAGATTAGACTAATACAACCACTAAGATGTCATTGGCTAACAGATCAAACTGACCTTTAGTTTCCCTTTGCTTCCAGTAAGGAATTTTCATCCTGGTCTGAGCAACCATCGTACCACACTATCACGTCGCAAAAATGATTGCAAAGGTGCCACTCGTGGAGAATTTGCTCAGGGGAGGGATTTCTCTGCCTCCTCGCTCCCAAGCCATGCCTCTGGTGAAGCCTAGAAGCCCAGGTCAGGCCGCAGCAGTTCCATGGAAGCCAGCCCGAGTGCTCCGGGAGAACTGTGGACATTCCACCCTGGACAGTAAAAACCCCAGTGAACTGACTCCATACCTACCTCATCCCACCCTACCCCACTGTCCAGGACAATATTAGTGCCAGCGCTAGAGCCCGGACCGTTCCCCCAACAGCCAGAGTCACAGGCCATCCACTTTGTGGCCCTCTCTGCAAAAATCCGGAAAGGTAAAGCAGCTCACAAGGATCCCAGAGTTTCCTTAGGAAAATGCCATTTAATCTAGGTCTTAGGAGCTCAGTGCATGAAAAGGCTGGCTTTACAAACTGGGTGTGATTTACAAGAAGACTGAACAGAAGTCCTTTAACTAGGCCCTTCCTTCTTTCTTATCATAGATACAAGATTTTCAAAAGCATGTGTTTTTGCTTGAATTCCTCAATCAGACGTATACTCTGTGAAATAGAGGTCCATGCAGATTTGAAGCAGGTATTGGAGTTGATCGCTCGAGAACAAGTCAGCCTTAGGCCTCGGGAACGGTGAGATAAAGCCCACGGGAACCACTGAAGGAGAAAGAGGGAGAGAAGAGGATGGCTCGGTGCCACGCACAGGGAAGCCTGGTGCCCACTGCTCGGGGGTACTAGTGCGCTAACCCCTCAATAACCCTCTGACGTCCTTTGAGCCATTCTGTCTCTAGTTCCAGCAGTAACCACGAGCATTTCTGACCACAGGCAGTGTGTGCCAGGGGGCTCCGTTCCATCTGTCCAGGCCTCCCCTCTGCCTCTACTTTTGGCCACATATCTGAAACACGCCCCCGGTGTCACACCCCCATAGTCCCATGGCCCGGGGGCACAAGTGACCCACACAGGTGCATTCTGCTCACCTTTTCATCACAGACATGCAGTGGTAGAGATCCTCCCTCTGCCTCCGTGAGAGCGTTGTGTGAACCGGTTCTGGGAACCCCTTATTTTCTCCTTGGATCCCAGACACAAATAAGAATAAGGCTTGCTTACATGCCTAGGACATTTCTGAACTCTGGTGCCCACAAAATTTCCTAGGACCGAGAACGCAAGTCTGTCATTATGGTATTTGCAGAACCAGAGACTGTATTTAAGTCTTCAAGATGATGCTTATTATAACCCTTTCTTGGGACTATCATGCCAAAACAGTACATGAATAGTCTTTTTCAAGGAAATTTGCCAGGGAAGGCAGCAAGCATCTGATCACATAGGAATAGTCTTGGGTTGGTTTCAAGCTGTAGAGTCTGGGGGAGAAGGAAATTTTCTTGAAGACTGCCCTGGGGAGGGAGAATCCACACAGGGCTCTGTGTTGCCCAGGCGGCCGCCAAGGGGCTGCCGTCTGCAGGAATTATGATGGGAACAGTGTGCCCTTGGAGCTGAGCATGGTGACTGCCCTTCCCTGCCACAGAAAGTGGGCATCTATGGAAGACACTGAATCCTGCTTTAAAGATTAATGATGGGGAAAACAGATGCCTCAAGGCTAGCCCTTGAGGCAAGGATTCTGAGCTCTTCTGGGGGAGAAAGCAGACCCCCAAGCCTGCCACATTGAACTCGCCAAGGAATTATGTTGGGGTGAGAGGGATTTTCTCTCCAGTAAAATTTGCATTTTCTGAAACTACTTCCCAACCCATTTGCATTACTCAATGATCAAAAAGCATCTTGCCATTTTGAACTTCTGCTTGTTTTAAAAACTCATAACATAATTAGAGGATGTGCATCCCATATCATTAATATCCCTATGATGCATTATCACATTTACAAAAACGAAAACATCGTATCTTTTCTTGTATCTGCTATTACTTTGCCTGTGGGGAGGAAAGGAAATGCCATGCACAAATTCATGGTCTAGGAAGATCGATCTGGAAGTGGTAGAGAAATGGACTGGCGTGGGGCAGGGGGGACCGGAATAGCAACAGTCAGGGAGGTGGCTCATTTCTTCCTTTATTCAGTAAACACTGATTAGGCACTTGTTGTATGTCACGTGCATAGAGATGGTTTCTTCCTTCCTTCCGTGTCATTTTAGGTCCTCCCAGACGCAGACACCAAAACAGAATATGACGTGTGAGAAATATACTGGCGGACGTGCTTATTGAAGATAAAGGAGGGAGAAGCAGGGGCCGGGGACACAAGTCTGACACCTGTGAAAAGAGAGAGCAGGAGGAAGAGTGGCAGGCCGCCGGGCAGCTGGCAGAAAGTCTCGACCAGGCCAACAGATAGCTTCCGGGCCAAGGCTGCCCATTGGAGGAGTCACACACGGGCAGGAAGGACCAGCTCCAGCACAGTTAATGTGCTTGTTGGTTGAAGGCAGGTTGGGAGAAAAGTGAACACCGTGGTGGGATCCAAAAGGCAGCAGCTGGAGGCTGTCGGTCAACTACATTGCCCTCACCAAGTTCTTTGGAAAGAGAGCTGAGTAGAGCATGTCCATGGCCAACACGACCTTCCAGAACTTCATGCAGACATCTAAACATAGGCATCGCAGCGATATTCCAAGCCTGCGGACCAGCCTTGGGGGTTAGGTGTCTGTTCCAGGTTCAGGGGGCCACAGCCTGGGTTGTGGAGAGGCCCCCGGGGGGCGTGGGGCTGCTTTGACTGGGAGGGTTGTCTGTGCAGGTTGGCACCGCCCACAGGCCCACAGAGCAGGGAGGCGGCTGCAGAACACAGTTAGGTAGGAGACGCAGAGGCTGGGAGGAAGGAATTAACGAACTGCTTGCAAAGGAGAGGCCAGGGAAGCGTTCAGGATAAATGATACAGCTGTTGGGCTCTCAAACATGACTAGGATTTGTCATATACACAGGAGAAGATGCGGTAGGATCCATCCCGTCAGAAACCTGGCTTCCTATCCCGGCCCTGTCACTTATCTGCTGTGTGACCTTGGGTTAGATTCTTCACCTCTCTGATGCTGCACTTTCTTCATCTGTAACATGGGCATTGTGGTAGCATCTGGGTTCCAGAATTGCTACGGTGACACATGTGAATTCATTAGCAGGGGGCCTGAGCTAGGGGACGCGATCAATAAACGGCAACATAACCATATTCTTGCCATTAATATTTCTGACATCCCAGCCGGGGGAAACGGCCCGTCCAAAGGTCAGCGAGGACACAGGGCAGCCAGGCCAGGGAGCTGCGGGGGGCTCTCTGTGGCTGGAGCCCCCAGTGCGAGGGCACATGTGCTAGAAAACAGAGCCTGTCGGATGCAAAGCCTTATGCGCTGTGTAAGATATTTCAGATTTCACACTAGGTTATGAGATGCTATTAAAGGATGTTATGGAGGGAGGGAGAGGATCAGATTTGCATTTTGAAAGTCTCCCTCTGGCAGCAGGGCATTCAGCGGGGTGGAGGGAGAGGGACTGGAGTGGGCAGATGGATAAGGAGGCTTTTGCACTAATCCAGGCAAAGGATCAGAGGACCCACAAAAGGCAGAGGAGAAGCAGATTTGAAAGGTACTCAGGAGAAAGAACTGGCAGGTGATCGAAACCAGTTGGGCCTATGGGTGAGGGAGGCATCTTGGGGCGGGGGTGGGGGGGACGCCCGGTTGTTTGGGCTGAGCGAGCGAGCGGTTGGATGTATGATGTACCCGACAGCAACGAGAAGGCAGGAGCACGTGACCAAGGGCGGTGGGGAGGCAAGACGGTTGAGTTGGGGCTTGTTGCCTCTCAGGAGCCTGTTGGATGCCCCCGTGGGCCATTTCGGCAGACAGCTGGATGAACAGACCAGGGCCCCTGAGCAGTCCAGAGACACTTGGAGATCATGGGCACGGTCCAGGTGGGGATCTGAATCAGAATGACAGTGGGAAGAGTAGACAGAGGGTCGGTGCAGGAACTGTCATGGGGCCTGCTTGATTCACATGGGCCACCTTGTAAACGCCTGATGGAACGTGGGAATACACGGCCGCCTAAGGCCCCCTGCATCCACAGAGACCCTGAAAGAATAAACCACTACCTGGGATTGAAAGGGTGAAGTCAGCTGAGCCTGAAAAAGTAAAGAGGATTCCTACAGCTAATCGGGCTGGAGGGACACAGTTAAAAGCAACTGCAAAGTTAACCGGAGACCTTGTTTCTCCCCAGGCCACACAGTGGCTGTAAAATGAGTGACCACTGCTTTTTTCCCAGTGGTGTCCCAGAGCCACCTCACTATCCCATCCAGGACCGAGGGTCCCCACCTGCCAGGCCACTCCTGCCCCATGACAGCACCCCATCCCACCACTTCCCCGGATCCCAGCTCAGAAAGCACATAGATCCTGGTTTCCCTGCAGGCCTCTCGGAATCCCTTGGGCACACAAACCTTCTGGAGGTGTCTCTGCTCCTTGCTCTTGGCCACTGCTCCTGTAGAGTGGGGCAGACCAATAATCTGACTGCGTGCACATCAGAACGCAGCTTGTCCCTGGTGGTCTTTGGCTGACGCTGTTTTAACAACATGCACATCAGCACGGCTGGTGACAGCATGTTCCCCAGCGACATCCGTGGGGACCATGGAAGCCCTGGTGGGCATAAAGCATAAGGGGAACGACTTGAATCAGAATTTGGGAGTGGGAGCTGGCCTGGCCACACCCGGCTGTGCTCGTCAGCCTGCATTCGAGAACCGCTTCTCTTCTGGGCCACACCTCCAAAGAGACACCCGCCACATTCCAGGGAGAGTGATAGCATGCTCAGATAACTCAGTCAGTCACATGAGGAATGCTTGTCGGCACTGGAGGGAACTTAGTCCTTGAAGGGAGAATGTTAAGGAAACTGTCTTTATCGTGTAAGAGACCATAATATGTAACAGGGATGAAATGCGAAGGCCTGGAAGGATAGAGCAGGACCCAAGATTCTGTGCTTGGCAGGATACAGGCCAAAGCAGATTTGAGCCCAGGAGAAGGAGAATCTCATTCATAGTCACAGTGGACTGCTTTAGGCTGTGTGTGTGCCTTGTCACAGGGGGTGTTTTAAAAAGGCCAGACGTTGGGGCACCTGAGTGGCTCCGTCAGTTAAGCGGCTGACTCTTGATTTCTGCTCAGGTCATGATCTCAGGGTCTTGAGATCAAGCCCCGTGTCAGGCTCCGTACTGTGTGTGGAGCCTGCTTAAATTCTCTTTCCCTCTCCCTCTGCCCCTCCCCACCTCTCTGAATAAAATAATATAATATAAAATAAAATAAATAAAATAAAAAAAATAAAATAGGCTGGACGTTGCCTTGGCCAGGCTGTGGTACCAGGAATCTCAGCCTATAAGGACTTTAGGCTAGACAACCTTTAAGACCCACCCTTTTCAGAGTGTGTGTCCTGAAAACAGAGCCCTAACTGGGCAGAACAGGCCTCCTAATGCCACCGATGCCTATAGCTCCCCTCTTAGGGAGGCGAGGGGCAGCAGGGTGGGGGGACACGGGGTGATGCAAGCAGCCCAAAGCCGTCTGCTAAGGGACATTCCTTCATCAGGAGCCATGTGACTGTGGCCATCTGTCTGTGACTACCTGAACCCACCGTGGGCAAGTACTATTGCAAGAAAGCTCTCGAAAAGCAGGAATTTGGAACTGGAGGTGATAAGGAGAGGTGCGGGGGGGGGGGTTTGGGGACAGAAAGAGAAACTGAAACAAATCCAGAGAGTAGGCTCGTAAGCAGGGCCATGAGGCGGCAGGGGTCCTGATGGAGTGGAAGCGGTGGGGCGGTGTACAGTGATAAGGGTCCCAGCAGCAGCACGGGGTGGGGGAGGGGGAGAGCAGTCTCCGTAAGGGCCTGGAATGGGGAAGCCCCTGCGGCCAAGATGTAGGCAGAAAGCAGGCTCTTACTGTCCTGGGTCCTAGGGTTCTGGCTTTTGTGCCTCTTGTGGCCTTGGTGGAGCCCAGGGAACCACAATCCCTGAGTTCCCACCAGCGCCCAGTTGTCTTTATAGCCAAGCCCATCGGCGGGAATAAGGCTCATACTTGAAGCGAACCGTTCCTTGAAACTCGAGGCTTTTAAGAGAAGCTCCGAGGAGGCAAGACAGTGACCTCTGGGGTGTTGCAAAGAGTTTCTGGAGTGGTAGAGCTGGCGCCAGGCTTCTGCTGAGAACCAGACCTGGGGAGTGCAGGTCCCTGTGTAGTTAGACATTCTTCTCCCCTCAGACCCATCACCCACTCCCTACATCCCACCCTCTGGGAGCCAGCAGTGCCTGTTTTCCCTGTGCATATCCACTTCTCCCCCGACTTGAGCCCAGGGAACCATGGACAGAGAATGCAGAGCCCCAGGTGGGGGGGGGCCTGCCAGGTAGAGAGAACACTGGCTGTTCCAGCCAGGAGTCGGAGCACGAATCGCAGCCTCCCTCTGCAAAAGCGAGAGGCTGTCTGAGGTGAGAAAACAGCCTCCGACTCCTCTAATCAATCATGCCCTGTTCTCTAACTACTGGGCTGCAGGAACCAACAGCCCAGGAGCCTGAGGCTGCGGAGGGAGCCTGGTGACCTCTCCCAAGGGCCCCTGTGCCTCGGCCAAGTCTCCTCTGTCTGTAAGACGACTGTGGCGTCATCATAAAGATTCATTAACATCTTATGGATGAAGCCTGTTTTGACTCCTACCCTTCAAGGAAGAGGGATCACTCCCCCTTTGTCACTGTGGTGACGCACTTGACAGATGGGCCCCACAGAGCCCTGTAGTGCGCGCTGGTCACCCAGGGCCACCTCCGTTCTGACTACTCGTTGCCCATGCTCTTGGGACTCTGATTTTTTGAGTGTTATTTTTTTTCACAAGTCATTTCCCTTGAGGGGCAGGGGCCTCATCTTTTTTCTGTATCCCCAACACTTAGCCAGGTGCCTGGCTTGGCATGAGGCCCCATCAATGTCTGACCAATGAATGACCTCCAGATAGAAGAACCAGACTTAGCTCCAAAAACGGCTCGGTCGGCCCTCCATCCATCCCCAGTGTCTATTTCTGGACCCCCCCCCGCACCCCCACAAATATGCATCCACTTTGAAACACTCTGCATATTTATACACTTCGTTTTCCACTTACTGAGTTCTTCTGCCCTCAGCCACTTCAACGCCCCGCTCCAGGCCCCTGGGGACGTGGCCACATCGCCATGCTCTCCTATTAAGGCTTCAAAGGATATGGTTGGAAGAAGCGTCCTCATCCTCGGAGTTTTGTTAGGACATCAATTACCAGTGTAGACCATAAGGCCACTAAGTCGTGTCCAACCAGAGAGGGGGGATGTGGGTACCAAGGTGCGGTCTATAAGGACGATGATTAGAAAAGCATGTTCTTTGTACCCGTGGGACCGGCGTGAGTCTCAGCTCTACCACGTACTGTTAGTGTGGCCGTGGACTGCTGTCTGAAACTCCCTAGAGCTGCAGCGGCTTCCTCTGTGCCAGCAGGCACTCGACGTAGACCTACCACAGCATAAGCTCCGAAGCCGTGCTGGCCGCTGCTGACCGTGACTTTCCATCAGCGTGTAGACACGGGCCTCAAAGAGATTTTACATGTCACCATGGTTTTGAGCTCTTCGGCACCTGGTCAAAGGTGCTTCGAGAATTTGTCGGAGAAGCAGGGAGAAATGGAGAGGACACACCCTCACTTAGGCCAGAATTGCTCTGCGTGCCTTTGCTTGATGGGAGCTTTTATGGAGATTTTAAGGGAAAGGGAAAGGAAGAGCTTCCGCTGCCAAAATTCATGCACACTGCAGACGAGTGCCAGAATCTGGTCTTGCACATCCTGGCCGACTGATGGCCCTGCCTTTTCTTCAACACTTAAGTTCTCTCAGGCCCCAAACTAATTTGCTTTGCAGTGTTCGTCCTCGTTAGAATATTGAGAAGCTCAAACAAATGACTAACAAAGTTTTATTGCCTTGTAGAAGTCCCGCCAGACCTGCTTTAAATGAAAAGAGCACTGTGCAAACTTAATTGGACTGCAGTATTCTCGCAAGAGGGCCACCATCATCCCCAAAAACGGCTGTCCTCCACAGGCCATAATGTCTCCCAGCCATGTTGGCCACGCTCTGAATTGGCTCGGCAAACCTTTTCAGCTAGAGCGAGCATAGAGAGACTTTTCAGCCTGGACCCTTGTGCACATTACCACAAACTCTGAATCAATGGAGTTTGAAAGAATAAGATTTCAGTGTGTCCATGATGATGTTTTCCATTCTGTAGCGCTGCCGATTTTAGAAAGCATGTTCATTGCCTATGAACCACCCCTTGGAGCTGAGATGAGAATGAAAGAAAATTCTATATTTGGCATGCTCTGTAAACTGTGAAGCTCTGAAAATGTTTGCAATTACTAAGTTATTAAACGCCAGGTCTCCCAGCTCTGACTCACAGCCTGGCCTGTCTCTTTAGGCCTTGTGGCCTCTCTTGCTCCGAAGGGATACAGGATGGCTCGAGGGAGCGCTGCCTGGCCACACTTGGAAAAATATCCTGGACATCTGGATGGTGTTGTGTCTTCCAGGACCATGGGGGCCCTGGGAACTCACAGATGCTAATGCAGTTGGTTACAGAAATGGCGAATGGTTGGGTATGTGTTGAGAACAGTCCAGAAGGGGTAGCTGAAGAAACCCTCATTCATGTGAGAATCTGCCCTTCACCTGACAGTTGTTAACTGCTCTTTGTTCTGCCTGCTGTCCTCACCCATTTTCATGTTCAGGTTCCTATCCGTCTTTCAAGCCCAGCCAGCCAGCTCAAATGCCACCTCCTTCAGGAGCCCTTTCTAAGCATTTCAAGTTTAAGTCATCCGTCCTCCTGTGCGCTTTCTACGCTCTTTGCCCCACTCCCCTGACCCTTCCTCCACACCGCCCTGTGTTACTGTTAGGGAACAAGGAAGGCATTTCTTCCCCTCTAGTTTACAAGCACCCTGAGAACGAGACTCATGCCATTCCGCCCTACCGGGCACACCATAGGCAGAGCAAGTTGTGGCAGACTCTTGTCCCAACTACCCATTGTCCTATTCTTCCCATGAGTAAATCTTGGCTGAGTATGTGGCTGCCTCGCCAGAGCTCCGTTTCCTGATTCCTTTGCAGCGACACATGGCCCTCTGCGGTTTTTGTCAAATGGGTGAGCGCAGAAGTGAGGTGAGTTTCCACTTCACATTCCTAACGATGGCGTAGCTTGTCCCTTTCGTGCTTTTCCCTTTCCATGATGTAGAACGAGAACTATACCCTCGGGATGGCAGAGCCCCAAGATGGAAGGAACCCGAGTCCCTAGCAAAGCCCCCCACCACCTAGACAGCTCATTCCAGACACTTACGTGAGAGACAAATAAACTACTCTTTTTCCTAAGCTATTCTATTTTGGGATCTCTTTATTAAAGTTGCTTTGCCTAACCACTCATCAGCGTACAGGTGCTCTATAGAATTTTTGTGTGTGTGAATGAATGCATGCATGGATAAACAAAAGAATAAATAAAAATGAATGCATGAATACGTAAATGGCCTGGTGCCAATTGCAACGCTGCTCGAAATAACACCTGTCTAACCTCCCTTATGGCGTCTGATTTTGCTGACAAAGAGCCAGGAAAGAGTTGGGGGGAAGAGAAGGAGGACCTATGCTTCTGATAGTGGGTCCCCAGGGAGTCTAGTGACAGCCTTGCTACTGATCCACTTTTCGTATGGTATTAAGCTACTCCCCAGGACCTGTTATCAGAAACTCAAAAAGGAGTTTTCTACTATCAGGAGTTCTTGAAATAGCTTCAGCTGGCAGTATGCAAGGACAGAACCTGATGCCGATAAAGGACATTCAGGGAATCTATCCTTCTTGTGACCATGTTCTTTAAGAGATTCAGTCTTTTGTCTACTATGTGACCAACAGCCTCTGTAAGGTGAAACGGCATCCTCTGGTGAAGAACGATTATATACGCGCTCCACGTTCCTCACGGGATTTTAGTGAGAATCACTAAATGAAATCCTGTGCAAAAGTGCTCTGGGGGGGCCTGGGTGGCACAGTTGGCTGGGTGTGGACTCTTGGTGTCCGCTTGGGTGGTGGGTTCGAGCCCCCGGTCAGGCTCGCGCTCAGTGAGTCTCTCCTTCTCCCTCTGCTCCTCCCGCTTCTGTGCTCACTCCCACTCTCTCTCTCTCTCTCTCTCTCTATTTCTCTCAGATAAATAAATAAATCTTAAAAAAAAAAATTCTGTAAATTCTTAAGCCCAGTAATGGACGGCTGTTGTTTTATCTGCCTGGCAACTTCCTACCATTATCTATCCTGTGATTCTGGCCGCTGGTGACCATCCTCTCGCCTGGGCCAAAAAAGTGAGAAAGTGACCCAGGTCTGGCCAATCATAGGCGCCAGGCATATATATATATATATATTTTTTTTTTGGCCACAGTGATTGGTCCAAGAGGTGAACACATGATCCAGGCCAAGCCAATCAGAGCTCTTCTCTAGGAAGCGCTTGTACGTCTTCGTTTTGCTGGAATGGAGGCTGCGTGGAATTCTTCACAGCCCTAGGTTCTGAACAGAGGAAGCAGAGTGCAGAGGGGTAGAGGGAAGCTCTGACCCATTGTTTCTGAGGCCAGCTCCACGTCTGTCCTCCAGAATCAAATGAACAAATTGTTATATGAAAAAAATTTTCCCTTTTTTTCCCATAAGCTTATTTGAGTTGGCTATTTTCCACCTGAAATCAAAATAATCCTAATAAAATACTATATGCAAATAATACATTATTCAAGAGATTTGTTCAAAGGGACTTTGAGGGCTTATTTAGATTGTAACCAGCGACAATGCCACTCAGGCCTCTAACCAAGAGTGGCCACATTGCATCTGGAAAAGCCATCCTTTTTGACCAGCCATGTGGCTTCTAAGGGGGCATACCCTTACTGATGAAGGTGGAAGAGGACCCCAACCAGCCAGTGATTCCAGTCTGGCCCACCCTGGTGATCACTGCCATGATAGTTTTGCTTGAATACTTCCAAGGATAGGAGTGTCACCTCCTCACCTATTGCTGTTTACCTCTGATTCTTTTTTTTTTTTTAATTTTAATTATTTATTTGAGAGAGAGAGAGAGCATTGTGAGGGAGAGGGAGAGAGCCTGACGTCAGGCTCGAACCCACAACCACGAGATCATGACCTGAGCCGAAACCAAGAATTGGATGCTGAACGGACTGAGCCACCCAGACGCCCCTATACACCTCTGAATCTTAGAAATAAAATGAATTATGGTCCTTTCAGATTTTCCTTTGTCTCTTTTTCACTCTCTGGAGCTGCACAGGATGTCAACCAGCCCCCAACAACCTATACTCCCCCCCGCCAAGTGGATGGCTCTTCAGATATGTAAAAACAGGTAACATATGTCCCTGAGTCTTCTCTTCTCTGGACTCAAAAGCAGCTTTGCTCAGGTGACAAGCCTATTAAACTCATCACCACCCTGACTTGTCTCGCTGGGTGCCCACCAATGAGCTTTCTCTCTTTGACCATGATAACCAGAACCATGTTCATAATCACAGCCAGGTTCTGACAGTGCAGAGCATACCAGAATGATCACCACCCTGGATCTGGACCTGCACATTCTAGAAATGTAACCTAAATTTATGTCCTTTTAAAAACTTCTTCTCAGACTGTTGACTCATATTGAGCTTAAAATAAACTAGAACCACTAAATCTTCTCTCTAAAGAAGTGCTTTAACCTATCTTTTACTTTTGTGGATTATTTTTTGAAACCAACTAAAAGAAGTTACATGGATTCTGATTTATTCATTGTGATCCATCATTTCATAATTTTTAAAGAACAATGAATATGTGAACGAATGTATTCTACATGGCTTAGGGCTGGGTCATTTGCAAATTAGATAAGCTTGCCTCTTTAACTTTATTCAAATCCTTGGTTAAAATGTTGACTAGGATTGGGCCAAGGGCAAATAAGCCGGGGCGCCTGGGTGGCACAGTGGTTAAGCGTCTGCCTTCGGCTCAGGGCGTGATCCCGGCGTTACGGGATTGAGCCCCACATCAGGCTCCTTTGCTGTGAGCCTGTTTCTTCCTCTCCCACTCCCCCTGCTTGTGTTCCCTCTCTTGCTGGCTGTCTCTATCTCTGTCGAATAAATAAATAAATAATCTTTAAAAAAAAAAAAAGGGCAAATAAGCCGCCTTTCAGAAGGCCAAGGATTTTTTTTTTTTTCTGGGTGAGAGCCTTCAGCCAACTATGAATCCGCCCACGGGTACACTCTCCAACCCACCTTTCTCCATCTGGTCTCCATCATGAGAAATTTGTCAAACTCCTGAGCTGACCTAATTAACGCATTAATGATATTGTCCCTTAGCATTGGAGAAAGGCCTAGGTCAGCAGAAATGGGACTGGTTCATTTTGTGGAAGCTGAGAGAGGGGCAGCAGAATGGGCCCTGCAGAGGGAAGATCAGACCCGCAGAGAGGCCCTGAATGCTTCAGGGTAGGGGAGCTTCTGAAGGGAGACTGGGGGAAATTAGAACACAAGGCAGCCCAGTGACCGTTTGCCCAGACAGGTCTTACACAAACTGGACCTAACCCTCAGCACACAGCTCCCTAGTCCTTCATGGTGATGACAGTCCCTGGAGCAAGCATGGCGCTACAAAGACGGCCTTACGCTGCCAGAACCAGAATCAACTGACCCTCCCTGGCAGGATTTCGGGCACATCTCAAGAGTCTCCTAAGCCCTGGAGCCTTTGAACTTGGGTTGTTGAGAAACAGTGCTAAACATCCTTAAAAGCCGGGGTGTGGGGCTCAGCTGAGCACATTTCTGGGGAAGGTTGTACAGGACCCACAATGCAGTGAAAGGGGCAAAGCTCTAATGAAGGAGTCAAGGAGCCTAGGGACCCCCTGGGAAGTCCTCCAAGACATTGCTGAGCCCAGAGAAGCTAGCTAGGGCTTCCACGGGGATTTCTTGTCTCTGGAATTTGGATTGATGGTTTGGGTGTTTATAACTTTTGCAGGGAACATTTGTGACAACATAGCAGCTGAGAATTCTATTCATTTCATAGGCCTGCTATAACAAATTACCCCAAACTGGATGACTTAGAACACAAACGTATTCTCTCACAGTCTGGAGGCAGAAGGCTGAAAACACGGTGTTGGGAGGCCACACCTCCTTCCGAGGCCCTGGGACAGAATCCCTTCCATGCCTCTCTCGTAGCTCTCAGGGCCTGTGGACAATCCTCAGCAGTCCTTGGCTTGTAGTCCCATCAGTCCCATCTCTGCCTCTGTCTTCACGTCACCTTCTCCTCTTGGCGTCTTCTCCTTCTCTGTCTGTCTCACATTTCTCTCTGCTTTGCTGTTACAAGGACATTGGTCATCTGATTTAGGGCTCACTGAATGATCCAGGCTGATCTCACGTCAAGATTTTTAAGATAATTAAACCTGCAAACATCTTTTTTCTAAATCAGGTAACACTCCCAATTCAAGGGATTAGCAAGTAGGCAAATCTTTTGGGGGGCTATTATTCAACCCATTGTAAGAATCCATCTCAATTTTTCCTTTGATGGTGCCAACTCCTCTCTCATTTTGACCAGGAGCAGTGCTTTTCCTGCCAAAATTCAAGAGTTGCAATTGGAATGAGCCGTATGTGCACTATCACCTATGGACGGAAACGTAGCACAGTGTTTGCTGGGATCTGGAGAAGGAACACACATGCGTGCGCACGCACACACGCACATGCACACACAATACGGGAAACGTTTTATTTGAATCCCCCAACACCAAACACAAGCTTACTTACGTATATCACCAGCTAGAGTAACTATAAGTACAATTTGAGCGCGTGTACGTGTATTATGTGTTTTAAAAAGGTCATTTGATCTTTATTATTATTTATCTCTTATTTCCCTTTGTTGCTTTTGCTTTTATCTCATTGTATGATGCCCACCTCCTGTTTGTCCTCAGATCACAGCCTCCTTCCCTAGTTGCGCTCTTGCACTTGGCTGTTCCCACACCAACACGGGTCTTTGGTGGCCAGCAGACAGATGATTCAGTGGCCTCTTCCTCCTGTGTCTGAACGGGACTCTGCTTCCCATGCTTGCCCCATTCCTACTAGCTGCTCTCACCTAGTACCATAATCCCCCAGTGACTGCTGCTGGACAGGCTAGCACGTGAGGACCCTCGAAAGGAGGTCAGGGAGCATGACAGCAACTGTTGCATTGGGCCATGGCCTGAGCAGTTACTCATTCATTTGTCATTCATTCAAGACGATGTCTCTGAGCACTTGCTCTGTGCAAGGCAACCTTCTAGGTCCTAGGGGATGGGGGAACAGAAAGAGGGTCCCCGCCTCAAGGCACTTAAAGCAATTTCATAACATCCCATCTCTCAGACGGAGAGCTTGAATCCAAAGCAAGGAAGAACAAGTCATGTCACACAGAACACTGTCATTACCTTGCTCTTTTGGTTTCTTTACCAGCACCATGCACGCACATCATCCCATTAGAATTAGCGGCATCACCCTGGTGAGGTTGGTAGGCTCTGAGAGTTTTCGGGGGAGGAGGCAGAGGTGCACGTGGCGCCCCAGGTTCCCAGACTGTGGGCGGCAGGGCTGGAGTCTGAATCCAGGGGCTCTCTTCACTCTGCCATGAAAGTTTGTCATTGTTTTCTCCTGCCTCGAATTCTGGGCCATTGTCCGCCTTCCTCCTTTCTCTCCCCAGGTGCTCCTGGGACCCCATGGCCTTTATGATTCCCTCTGCCTTCCCACCCTGAGATTCCTGGGCTCCTTCCTCTTTATCCAGGAGCTTCTCAGTTCTCCAGTCTAATAAATTATGCTAATGGGTGAAAATAGGTCAAACACAGCAAATTTCCAATCCTATTTTAAGCTTCAGGGAGATGAAGCTCTAATGGAAAAAGAATACGAAGACTATTTAATGGACATGCTGGCTGAGGATAAACTACTTTCAGCATCATGCAAACATTTATTCAGCACTTATCATCTTGGAGGAAATGAGCTAGGAAGAACATGGAGGGTCTGGTGCATTCGCTTCCCCAGGGCCATGGCCCAGAAAGCTAGGAGTTGGGGGCCAGCTGGAGCTCTGTGTGAGTCCCTCCTGTGAGACGCTGGGCAAGTGACAAGCTCTTTGAGCTTAGTGTGCTGTGAAATAGAGATAAAAATATCTACTCACAAGGTTCTCGCGAGGATTTGATAGGCTAGAGTAGATAGACGTGCTTTGCAAGTGTTAGGAGTTTAAATGTTTAATATGTTTGTTCCCTGCCCTCTCAGAGAGTTTACATTCCAGCTGGGGCCGTAACGTCATTCCCGTGAATTGAGTAGAGCAACTGCACTCCAACAGCCTCGCCCTTCCTGAACCCTGCAAAGGAGCTATGTACTTTGAGGAGGTGGTAAAAGGACAGAACATAGGTGAGAAGACAGAGGACAGGTGAGAGGGCAGGTGAGGCACACGGGTGGGGTACAGTAGGGAGGACAAGGGCACAAGTCTACAGCCCAGTGCATAGGGCCCAGGTCCTGGGAGCTCCAGGCATTCCTTATCTTGGGCAGCATAGCTCCACTCTGCCCTCGTCTTCTCCATCTCAGTCACTAGCTCCGTCTGCCATTCTCTTATAAGTACATCATCATGATACTTTGGCCCCATTCTAAACCCAGGATGATCTCATCTCGAGATCCTTAAGTTAATTACATCTGCAAAGGCCCTTTTCCAATGCCTAATGAGTGCCCCAGATCTTATTCTTAAAACTCACCGAAGCCTGCTATGGGAATGTAAGATGGTACGACCGCTATGGCAATTTCTTAAAAAGTTAAACATATATCTACCATTTAATCCAGCCATTCCGTTTCTATGAATTTACCTAAGAGAAAAGAAACCAGATGTCCACTTAAAGACTTGTACACAATGTTCATAGCAGCTTTATTTGTAATAGTCAAAAACTGGAAACAACCCAGATGTCCAAGAGGCGAACGGATAAACATACTGCAGTGTATCCATACAATGGGATCCCACTCAGCAATCAAAAGGCAGGCACTACACAGCAACGTGGATGGATCTTAAAATAATTACACTGAGTAAAAGAAGCAAGCCAAGAAAAGAATATGTACTGGATGATTCTGTTTAATAAAACTCTAGAAAATGCAAACGGCTCTATAGTGACCAAAAGCAGATCAACGGGTGCTTGGGGATGGGAGAGATTGGAGGGAGGGGGCGGAGAGACTACAAAAGGACACGAGGAAACATTTGGGGATGATAGATATGTTCGCTATGTTGGTCATGGTGATGTTTATACATGTGTCAAAACTTAACACACTGTATAATTTAAATGTCTGTAGTTTGTGGCATATCAATTATACCTCAATAAAACTAGTTTTGAAAAACCCACTGCAGAATTTTTAATTAAGGTAAAGACGTGGCCAGATTTTCGAAGGTCTTCCAGTCTGTACAGAAATGGGGAAGACACTAGACCTAGAAAAACAACGTAAGGCATACTTATGTATATAGTTAGGTAAGAGAGGAAATGCTGATTCATTCAATTTAATTGCTGTGTAGTATTCCATTGTGGAAATATACCATAATCTATCCATTTGCCCATTGAAGGATATTTAGATTGTTTCCAATTGTTTATTATTACCAAAATGCCTTAATGAATAGTATTGTAAGTTTCTCCAGGTACTCACATGTGATAATGTCTCTAATGAAATACCTACAGGTGCAATTATTGAGTCAGAGTACAAGTGCCTTCAAGTTTACTAAGTATTGCCAAATTGCTGTCTCCAAAGTCATTGCAAAACTATTTGCTCTTGTCAGTATTTTTTCATGAAAGTTCCCTTTGTTCCAAATTCTCATCAACACTTGGCATTATCAAAATGTTAAAATTTTTATGGATGTACAACGGTATCTAATTTTTCCAATTTGCATTTCCAGAATTATTAGTGAGGTTGTGCATCTTACTACTCTTGGCCACTGAGGTATTCCCCTCTGTGAATTCTATACATATCTTTTGCTTGTTTTCCTAGTGGATCACTTGTCCTATTTTATTGACTTGTCGTTCACCTTATATTCTTGGATCCTAATCCTATGTGCTGTATGCTTTGCAAAAATCTCCCAATCTGTGGCTTATCTTCTCACTTTGTTTTATGGTGCCCTCTGTTATAGGATGCATTTGTCTCCTAATGCTCCTGTAACAAATTACCACAATCTTAGTGGCTTAAAAAATTTATTATCTTATAAGGTCAGAAGGTCAGAAATGGTTTTCACTTGGCAAAAATCAACGTGTAGGTAAGGGCTGTTTTCCTTCTTTAGGCTCTAGGGGAGAAATCCATTTCCTTGCCTTTCTGGCTTCTAGAACCCATTTCTTGGCTTGCGGCCCCTTCCTCCACCTTCAAAGCCTCCTGTGTCCCTCTTGTAAGGACCATGGGTCAGCCCAGTTTATTAAATAGTTCACTTTCCCTACTAATCTGCTATGCCATCTTTACTGTCTGGCAAGCTCTCATAAATGCATGGGTTTGTTTCTGGGCTATTCTTTCAATTATTCACTCTCTTGCTTCTCCAAGTGTAGTCCGCGGACCGGCAGCATCAGCATCACCTGGTAGCTTGTTCGGAATGCAGGATCTCGAGCTGCATCCCATGCTTTCTCAATTAGGACCTGCGATTAACAAGATCCCCAGGAGATTCCTACGAGCAGAAAAGTTTAAGAAGCACTAGTCTACCCACTGCTGTTGAAATCTTAGTTACATCATTTCAAGCCTTGATATCTGGCAACTCAGGTTCCCTTTTTTGCTCTTTGTCATGTTCAGTTAATAGTTTGGGGAGGATTGGAAATTTTAAATTCATGGACTTGTCATATTTAATTAACTCGGGGCTTCTTTTTTGTCT
This sequence comes from Ailuropoda melanoleuca, assembly GCF_002007445.2. Taxonomy (NCBI): domain Eukaryota; kingdom Metazoa; phylum Chordata; class Mammalia; order Carnivora; family Ursidae; genus Ailuropoda; species Ailuropoda melanoleuca. The sequence goes on from NC_048219.1 coordinate 82,353,693, forward strand.
TTCAGCGAACTCTGGTAATTTTCTCCATAGAGGTTTTGTATATCCTTTTTGAAGCCCCAGAGCCAGGTTTTTGTCCACACGAGGGTTACCCTGGGCCTCTCGCTGGGCAGGGTGTGTCTTTGCTGCAGTCACTCACTGTGAGTTCGAAACCCTGGGGCCTCCGGCAAGGCTGCACCTACCTGCCCCCAGGCGACCGATTCCCACTGGGCACGCGCGGAGAGGGAACGGCAGGAAGCGAGGCGCATGCGCAGCGACCCTTGCTTCTTTCTGGTTGTCGGGGTCGCAGGGGCAGGTGTTCAGCTCTCTTCCGACCATGGCTCCCTCACCGGTGAAGTAAGTACTCCATTACCCGTTTAGAAAGTTCGGCACGCTCACGGGCTGTTCTAGGCAGATTTCTGGGGCAGTGTGCAGAGCAGATCTGAGCAGAAAGACTGTCGTGGTTACTCTTGCCAACAGAGAGAAGAGGGCTTGGTTCTTCAACCACCCATCTTGCTTCTCGGTATGGCTTCTGCCATTGGTTCTCCATTCCCCCTTCACCCCGCCGCCAGCACCCTGAAACGACAGGGGGGAAAAGCCACTCTGTTCCAGAATATTTGGAGGCAAATGGAGGAGCCAGGTGCCCCGCCCAGGACCCTGACATGGGAAGCAGAGGAGCCCATTCAGTATTTACATCAGGAATTTGCAGAGCCCTGGTCAGTTCCCATACTGGCTGAAGGCTTTGATGCCCGATCCGGTGTGGTACCCATGGTAGAGCAGAAACTGAAGCAGGGTCAAAAAGTCCTGAAGAAAGCTCCACTTGCCCCATCCATGCTCTAGCAGTTCCTAGACTCTGGGGATACCCTGACACCGCTTCCTGCAGGCCACTCTGTATCAGGCTCTTTGCAGATGCCAAGGGATGAAGCCGCATTCAAAGGCCAGGGTCACAGCACAGTTTTTGTTTTTCGTGTTGTTGATTTTAGCCATTCTGACAGTGTGAGGTGGTATCTCATTGTAGTTTTGATTTGCATTTCCCCGATGATGAGTGATGGTGAGCACCTTTTCATGTGTCTGTTGGTAATTTTATGTTTTCTTTGGAGAAATGCCTGTTCGTGTCTTCTGCCCCTTTTTAATTGGATAATTTGTGTTTTGGGTGTTCAGTTTTATAAGTTCTGTGTATATTTTGGATACTAACCCTATTTTTTTTTACCATTTAATTTTTTATTTGACAGAGCACAAGCAGGAGGAACAGCAGAGGGAGAGGGAAAAGCAGGCTCTCTGCTGAACAGGGAGCCTGACGGGCGGGCTCAATCCCAGGACCCTGGGATCACGACCTGAGCCAGAGGCAGGTTCTTAACTGACTGAGCCACCCGGGCACCCCTGGATACTAACCCTTCATTAGATATGGCATTTGCAAATATCCTCTCCCATTCTATAGGTTGCCTTTTAGTTCTGTTGATTGTTTCCTTTGCTGTGCAGAAGCCTTTTATTTTGATGAAGTTCCAATAGTTTATTTTTGCTTTTGTTTCCCTTGCCTCAGGAGACCTATCTAGAAAAGGTTGCTATGGCCGATGTCTAAGAGGTTACTGCCTATGTTTTCATCTAGGATTTTTATGGCTTCAGGTCTCACATTTAGGTCTTTAATCCATTTTGAATTTATTTTTGTGTATGGTGTAAGAAAGTGGTCCAGTTTCTTTCTTTTGCATGTTGCTGTCCAGTTTTCCAAACACCATTTGTTGTATATCCTTCGCTGCCTTGTAAAAGAGTAATTGACCATATAGTTGTGGGTTTATTTCTGGATTTTATTTTCCATTCTGTTGATCTATGTGTCTGTTTTTGTGCCATCACCATACTGTTTTGATCACTACAGCTTTGTGATGTAACTTCAAGTCCAGAATTGTGATGCCTCCGGCTTTGCTTTTCTTTTTCAAGATTGCTTTGGCTATTCAGAGTCTTTTGTGGTTCCATACAAATTTCAGTATTGTTTGTTGTAAATTCTGTGAAAAATGCTGTTGGTATTTTGATAGGGATTGCATTAAATCTCTAGATTTCTTTGGGAAGCATAGACATTTTAACAATATTTCTTCTTCCAATCCATGAGCATGGGGTGTCTTTCCATTTCTTTGTGTCAACTTCAATTTCTTACATCAGGATTTTATAGTTTTCAGAGTACAGGTCTTTCGCCTCTTTGGTTAGGTTTATTCCTAGGTATCTTATTATTTTTGGTGCAGTTGTAAATGGGGTTGTTGTCTTAATTTCTTTTTTGCTGTTTCATTATTGGTATATAGAATCTTGTATCCTGCAACTTTATTGAATTGGTTTATCAGTTCTAGCAGTTGTTTGGTGGAGTCTTTAAGGTTTTCTCTATGTAGTACCATGTCCTCTGTGAACAGGGAAAGTCTGACTCTTCCTTGCTGATTTGGATGCCTTTTATTTCTTTTTCTTGTCTGATTGCTGAGGCTAGGACTTCCAGCACTGTGTCAAATAACAGTGGTGAGTGAACATCCCTGTCTTCTTCCTGACCATAGAGGAAAAGTTCTGTTTTTCCCCATTGAGGATGATATTAGCTGTGGGTCTTTCGTATATGGCCTCTATGATGTTGAGGTATATTCCATCTATCCCTACTTTGTTGAGGGTTTTTATTATGAATGGATGTTGTACTTTGTCAAATGCTTTTTCTGTGTCTAGTGAAATGATCATATTTGGTTCTTATTCTTTCTCTTATTGATGTGATGTGTCATGTTGATTGATTTGTGAATATTGAACCACCCTTGCCACCCAGGAATAAATCCCACTTGCTCATGGTGAATGATTTTTAAATGTACTGTTGGATTTGGTTTGCTAGTATTCTGTTGAGAATTTTTGCATCCATGTTCATCAGTGATATTGGCCTGTAGTGGTGTCTTTTTGTGGTGTCTTTATCTGGTTTTGGTGTCAGGGTAATGCTGGCCTCATAGAATGAATAGTAAATTTTTCTTCCTTATCTATTTTTTGGAATTGTTGGAGAAGAATAGATATTAACTCTTCTTTAAATATTTGGTAGAATTTGCCTATGAAGCCATCTGGTCCTGGACTTGTTTGTTGGGAGATTTTGATTACCGATTTAATTTCTTTGGTGGTTATCAGTCTGTTCAAGTTTTCTATTTCTTCCTGCTTCAGTTTGGGTAGTTTATATGTTTCTAGGAATTCGTCCATTTCTTCTGGGTTGTCCAATTTGTTGACATGTGATTTTTCATAATATTCTCTTATAATTGTTTGTATTTCTGTGGTGTTAGTTGTTATTTCTCCCTTATCATTTGTGATTTTATTTATTTGGGTTCTTTCTCTTTTCTTTTTGATAAGTCTGGCTAGAGGTTTATCAATTTTATTGATTTTTTTTCCCCCAAAGAACCAGCTCCTGGTTTCATTGATCTGTTCTATTGTTCTTTTAGTTTCTATATCATTTATTTCTGCTCTAATCTTTATTATTTTCATCCTTCTGGTGGTTTTAGGCTTAGTTTGTTGTTTTTTCCAGCTCCTTTAGATGTGAGGTTAGGTTGTTTATTTGAAATTTTTCTTGCTTCTTGTGGTAGGCCTGTATTGCTGTAAACTTCCCTCTTTAGACCACTTTTGCTGCATCCTAAAGGTTTTGGACTCTTGTGTTTTCATTTTCAGTAATTTCTCTGTACTTTTTAATTTCTTCTTTGATTTCTTGGTTGACCCATTCATTGTTTAGTAGCAAGTTATTTAATTTCCATGTGTTTGTGGTCTTTCCAGATTTTTTCTTATGGTTGACTTGTAGTTTCATAGCATTGTGGTCAAAAAAGATGCATCATATAACTTCAATCTTTTTGAATTTCTGAGGCTTGTTTTGTGGCCTAATATGTTATCTATTCTGGAGAATGTTCCATGTGCACTTGAAAAGAAGGTGTATTCTGTTTTAGGATGGAATGTTCTGAATATATCTATTAAATCCATCTCTTCCAGTGTGTCATTCAAAGTCATTGTTTCCTTGTTGATTTTCTGTTTAGATGATCTGTCCATTGATGTAAGTGTGGTATGAAAGTTCCCTATTATTATTGTATTATTATCAATTAGTTTCTTTGTTATTAGCTGTTTAATGTATTTGGGAGCATACATATTTACAATTGTTATATCTTTTTGTTGGATTATCCCCTTTATTATTATATAGTACCATTCTTTGTCTCTTATTACAGTCTTTGTTTTAAAGTCTACTTCATTGGGGGTGCCTGGGTGGCTCAGACAGTTGAGCATCTGACTCTTGATTTCAGCTCAGGTCATGATCTCAGGGTCATGAGATTGAGCCCCATGTCAGGTTCTGCACTGGGTGTGGAACCTGCTTAAGATTCTCTCTCTCCCATATATTTGCAAAGGACACTACAGATAAGGGACTGGTATCCAAGATCTACAAAGAACTTCTCAAACTCA
>NC_048219.1:82358196-82358392 GCF_002007445.2 Ailuropoda melanoleuca
TCAAAAAAAAAAAAAAAAGAGGAAAAAGAAAGAAAAGGAAAAAAATCTACTTTGTTCAATATAATTCAATATAAGTATTGCTACTCAGGCTTTCTTCTGACATCCATTTGCATGATAGATGTTTCTCTGTCCCCTCACTTTCAATCTGCAGGTGTCTTTAGGTCTAAAATGAATTTCTTGTAGGCAGCATACAGAC
>NC_048219.1:82358402-82449386 GCF_002007445.2 Ailuropoda melanoleuca
AAAAAAAAAAAAAAAAGAGGAAAAAGAAAGAAAAGGAAAAAAATCTTACTTTGTTCAATATAATTCAATATAAGTATTGCTACTCAGGCTTTCTTCTGACATCCATTTGCATGATAGATGTTTCTCTGTCCCCTCACTTTCAATCTGCAGGTGTCTTTAGGTCTAAAATGAATTTCTTGTAGGCAGCATATAGATGGGTCTTGTTTTTTTGTACATTTTGTTACCCTATGTCTTTTGATTAGAGTGTTTAGGCCATTTACATTCAAAGTAATTATTGATACATATTTATTGACCTTTTATTATTTGGTTTGTAGTTGTTTCTGAAGATTTTCTCTGACCCTCTCTTGTCATTGTCTCTTTCATGGTTTGCTGATTTTCTTTAGTTATGTATTTAGATTTGTTTTTCTTTATTCTTTGTGTATTTATTAGTGGGTTTTGATTTGTGGTTACCATTAGGTTTGTAGTTTGAACCCTTTCTTTATTCCTTTCCTCCCCATGTGTTAGGTATGTTATTATATTTTACATCCTTTTATCTTGTGAGTTCTTTGACTGATTTTTTACAGAAAGAGTAATTTTTATTGCTTTTGTGTTTCCTAACTTTATACTGTCACTTTTGGTCTCTTTTTCACTCAAAGAGTCTCTTTAATATTTCTTGCAGGGCTGGTTTAGTGGTCATGAACTCCTTTAGTTTTTGTTTGTCTGGGAAACTCTTCATCGCTCCTTCTCTTCTGAATGATAGCCTTGCTGGATAGAGTATTTTGGGCTGCAGATTTTTTCCCATTCAGCACTTTGAATATACCACACTCCCTTCTGGCTTGGAAAGTTTCTGCTGAGAAATACCCTGCTAGCCTTATGGGTTTTTTCTTGTAAGTTACTGTCATCTTTTGTCTTGCTGCTTTTAAAATTTTTTCTTTATTACTATATTTTGCCAATTTAATTACAATATGTCTTGGTGTGGATCTGCTTTTGTTTATTTTGATGGGAGTTCTCTATGCCTCCCGGATCTGGATATCTGTTTCCTTCCCCAGATTAGATTAGGGAAGTTTTCCACTATTATTTTTTCAAATAAATTTTCTGCCTCTTTTCCTCTCTTATTCTTCTTCTGGGACTCCTATAATAATGAATGTTATTACATTTGATGGAGTCACTGAGTTCCCCACGTCTAATCTCATTTTGCATAATTCTTTTGTTCTCTCTTTTGTTCAGCATGATTACTTTCCAGTACTCTGTCTTCTAGGTCATTAATTCATTCCTCTGCTTCTTCTAGTCTACTGTTCATTCTATCAAGTGTGTTTCTCATTTCATTTATTGAGCCCTTTATCTCTGCTGTGTTATTCCTTATCTCTGTCTTAAGGGTCTCACCCATGTCTTCCCTTCTATTCTCAAATCCAGTGAGTATCCTTATAATCATTTAAATTCTCTGTCAGATGTGTTACTTGTATCTGTTTCACTTAGATCTCTGGCCATGGTCTTGTCCTGTTCTTTCATTTGGGATCAATTTCTCTGTCTTTGCATTTTATCTAAGTCTCTGTGCCTCTCTGTGTTAGGAAAGTCAGCTATGTCTCTTGTTCTTGAGGGCAATGGCCTTATGAAGTAGAGGTCCTTTGGTGCCATGCCATGTAGTGCTCCCTGTTCCCCAGGCCTGGCACTTCAGGGAGTGCTCCAATGTGTGCTGCGTGTGCTCTACTATTATATCCTGGCCACTTTATCCTTCAGGCCAGTTGTCTGCAGAAGCTCTCTTTGCCTACTGTGGGCAGTGTTCAGTCCCTAGCCTGAATGTGGTGCATTTTAACTGGGTGTGATTTGGTCTGTTTGTGAAATGAGACCTATCACCACCACCGCCAGAACCAAGGCTCTGCAGAACTCCCAAGCTGGGAGATGTGGGGTTGGCAGGGGGTTGGACCAGTCTTCTGGGGGAGGGGCCCACTGCCCTGGGACCCAGGCAAGTATGACTGGGAGGGGCAGTTCCACTGGCACATGGGATGGGGTGGGGCTTGGTGTAAGCAAATTGGATAGAAAGTCTGCCCTCATTTAGGACTTTTTAGAAAAAAAAGTCCTAGAGGCAGGTTAAGTTTTTATAAGCAGTTAATCTTGGACAAAGTGCTTACTTAACATCTTTGAGCTGCAATTATCTCATTTGTAAAATGGAAATAATAACAGAACATTCTAAAGGATTTCATCATGATTAAGATGCTTTTGATGACAAGTAATTCAATTTAAACAGTAAAGAAACTATATCTTCTCACACAAAAAGAACTCGTGATACTTCTGGGGCGGTTACCTCAGTAATCAACGACACTGTCAAAGACACGAGTATTTTCCATTTCTTGGTTCTGACATTTTCTTTGTCTCCTTATTCTCAGGCTAATTCCCCTGCTAATTGCAAAATGATTGCTGAAGTTTCTGGCATCCAGAAATTATTGAGAAGCCCCTCCCCTGTCCCCCACTCATTAGGCTTCTCTTCATATCCCATTGGCTAGAATTTTTTTCACATGTCCATATGAAACCAATAACCCTAAGAGAAATGGGATCACAGTCATTGGTTTTAACCAACTGGGATATAGCTTTCCTTGAGTTGCTTGGAAAAGTAATAGACATCTGAACAAAATTAGGGCTCTGCCTGCCATGAAGAAGGGAACTGGTTGTTTGGTAGGCAACAAACGTGCCTACTACAGGGCTGTTCCAAAACTGTACTGAGATCATTTGTTGAAAGCTCAGAATTGTACCTGGTACACAGTTAAGCTCTCAAATCAACGTTTGCTGGAAATATTTCTCATGGACTTCACGATTAGGTTAGAACCATGGCAAGTTTTAAAACTTGTATTTTTCTTATAGTGCTGGGTGGATAATTTAAACAAAGTGATCAGAGGACCCCTTAACCTGGTGTGGAGAGAGGAATTGTAAGGTGTGTGGTGGGGGGAGGGACTCTGTCAGGAAGGGCTTCTCAGAAAGAGATAGCCTTGAACTGAGTCCTGAAAGACAAATAGACATAAGCAGGTTTTTTAAAAAGAAAGGATGGAGTGTGCATGGAGCATGGGGGCAGGGACTAGAAACTTACCTGTTCTCTCTGCACCTCAAAATGCCTGGGGAGGAGGAGGCTGAGAAAACCTTTGTAGCTAGGTGTGCCCTGAGGGCAGGGTGATGTCAAAATATTAAATGTCTTAGACAATTGATCTTGAGCACATGTCAAAATTTATTATCTTGGTAGCAAAGAAACCAGCAAGGTGACAAAAGAGTGTGCTGGTTCAGAGAAGGCTTATATCATTAGGAAAAAGAATCTTATATAACTAGCCAGATTTTAAGGTGAGAAAGATTGCACGGTCATTTCCCAAGGTCATAACATTATCAAGTGCATATTGGTTGTGTGAAAGTGAATAAAGGAAACCTCTTTTAAAATGGAGTGGGCAATATCATTCTCTACTACTCATCGTCAATTGCAGACCCCAACAGGAAGAGAGTGATTTGCATTCCCAACAGAAAGAAGCCTACTTTATTAGGCAAGATTTTCTCCTTGCCTTGGCAACAGCTCAGCCAAGAAGAGACTGTTACAGCTCAGCCAATGAGAAGCTGCTACCCTTCAAACTCCTGGTTTAGGGGTGCCTGAGTGGCTCAGTCGTTAAGCATCTGCCTTCAGCTCAGGGCGTGATCCCAGGGTTCTGGGATCTAGCCTGGATCAGGCTCCCTCCTCCACTGGGAGCCTGCTTCTTCCTCTCCCACTCCCCCTGCTTGTGTTCCTTCTCTCACAGGCTGTCTCTCTCTCTGTCAAAAACAAAACAAAACAAAAAACTCTTGGTTTACTCCAATGGACTTTTTACTTATAAGAGCCCCTCCCAACTCCCCCCTTTCCTCTATTAAAAAAAATATAGCATACCTTTCCTTTGTTCTCTGGACTTGCCTATGGTTTTGACATAGTTTGCATGTCCCAGATTGCAGTTCTCTGCGATTCCTGAATAAACCGGTTTTGCTGGTAAAATAACTGACAGTTTTATTTTTTAGGTTAACAGTTACACCAAAGGGCAGTTGTAGCAGAAGGATCTAAGATGCTGGGTGTGCTGAATGTCCGTCAAAACGGGGTGGGGGGGAGGACCTGACACATTTAAGAAGCAAATGATAAGGGTTCATTTCTCTCTGATTTTGGATAGCCCAATTGTATCCCCAGCCACCTGACAGGTAATCAGGAAATAGAGTCATCTAGGAGGATGAGAAGAAGCATGAGTGTGAGGGGAAGGTCAAAGTGGGATTAAGTTCTCATTTTAAACAGTCATCCCTGATGATTTGTTACATTTGGGCCACAAAGATGCAACATACAGTTTGCCTGCTGCTTAGTTTGGGATAACATTTTCCCCCACTGCAGATGAATAACAGGCCCTAGGCAATGCTGGTGGTGGGGGGAGTGGGGGAGTTGAAATTTATTCTGGAAGTTGCAGGGAACCACTGCTGGGTTGTAAGACTCATTCTCTGGGATCTAGTCCCTTTCTCCTGGGCCTGGAAGGCCTACGATACCACCCAGAAGGAAGAGAAATGAAGACAAATGACATGCCCAGTGGTGCATTTTTTTTTTTCCATTTTGATAAGGCAATATGTCTGTGCTTTCCAGCACCTGCATACAGAGAAATCTGATGCGTGCAACTGGCTTTCAGTAAGAACCCGCAAAGAACTCGATCTTAGCCAGTCTTGTCAAGTCCTTTGCCTGCCTCCCCCAGGATCAGCAACTGCAGATTCCTCGCTGATTTTCTCTGGTCCAGCTTCCCTCCAAAGGCACCAGAAAGCACCTGGACAGTGACAGCATCTACCTGAGGCTCGGTTTGCTCTAAGCCAGAAAGGGCAGCTCTTTCTGAATGCTCTCCAAGAAGAGACGTCTTGCCAAGACACAATGTTCCAACTCTGCTACACCCAGAAGACATAAAACCACCGGTATGTTTGAGAAAAGGAGCAACGAAGGGAGGGAAAGTAATAATTTTCCACTTTGTTGGTTGGCTGGAAGTTGAGAAGGAAGTGAGAATGCCCTCTAGGCCTTCCGTGGAACTGTGGGCCTCTGCCAACCCTCTGTCCCCCCCTCCACTGTGGAGCCCTGCGTGGTCCCTCACATTCTGCCACACAGTCACCTGCCCCTCTGAGCTCCTGAGGGTACTGTCCTCTGTGAAGAAGCCCTGCTGTGTTGGTGACCAGGGACTCGAGGAGCCAAGGCTTCCCTCCTACCCTTCTCCCCCCTTCAAATCTGTGTCTTTTGCCCAGAAGGTCACAGTAGAAAAAGAAGGTGAGAAGAAACTAACCTGTGGCTGAGGTGTCATAACCATGCCCTTACATCCCACCCTCGGGGGACACATTTCTTCCAGCTACCCACACATGGCAGGCGGTGTCTCCCCCTGGGTCCCCCCAGCCCGAAGCATTCTATTGATTCTAGTGTGGAAGCGGGCACGGTGCTTCCCACAGCATCCTGACTTCCCTTCGTGGGACACTCCTCACTCCGTGCGAAATTACTGGTTACGAGTCTTCTCCACCCTGTGACCTTCTCAAGGGCAACTGCAGATTCTTACGGGGGTTTGTGTTCCAGGCGCGTCCTGGCGTCTGCGCAGAATCGGCCCTGGGAAACGTGTTTTGGAGAGTCACCAGGCACTCGTGGGCGAGTGGGGGTGGGGATGCTGACTCTGGGGCCAGGACTGCCCCAGTGCCCCCGCCCTGCCCACCTGGCTGCTCCTGCTGGCCTGGGGCAGCAGCCAGGACAGACCAGTGACAAACCGGAAGCCAGGCTCAGAGGGCCCGGCTTGGCCTTTCCCTCCCCATCAGCTGCTTAGTAACAACATAACAAGAGAGGCTGTCTTTCCACAAGCCTGTCAATGCTGGGGCCGAGCGCCGTGTGCCTCCTATTGTTGGGACTTTCCTGTTTCAGCCCCTGAAGCTGCCACTTGGGAGAGACAGGGCCTTTCAGCAGGTGGATTCTTCCCAGCCTTGGGCACGGACGGCTCTGCCCTGGGTAGTGTTATTTCTTTGAACTCCTTTAGCAAATTACACCTCCCAGAGGCCTGCGGACTCACAGCCGAGGCTGATTTCTCTGGGGAAAGCACCTTACGGGGTAAATAGGCAGGGCTCGGCTCCATGAGCAGAAAGACACTTTGAAGAACAGCTAATGTTTTGTTCTGCCAAGGTAATAAAAGCCTCTGTGTCCAAAAGGGCCCAGAGGGGAGGAAGAAGTAACCTTGAACTTGAGAAAGAAAAATAATATCTCTGGAGTTTATGGATCCTGGTGATCTCACAAGCCGGCTCCAATCCCAGCAATAGCAGGTGTGGAAGTTGTTCCCATGGCTTCGCTCAGCAGTGGCTGTATGCTTTCTATGACTGCAGAAGGTTAGTTCCCATTCTCTCACTCCCTTCTTTCAGGTTCTCTCCTGACTCTGTGGCTTTCACTCTCCTCTCTCCATTTCATCTTGCTTTTCTTTATAATCTTACCCCCTCTCTCTCTTAAACATGCATAGACACATGGTTCCAAACAGCTCTCCCCTCCCTCTGCTCAAACAATTTTGAAGTTTTTGTTCCATTTTTTTAACACAGTAGAAGACTGTATTTCTCTCCATAGATCTATTTTTGATATCATGTAAATATATCTGAAACCACTGACAAGCAAATATAATTAACATTTCAAGAAGACATTCTTTTTTCACCCTGTGTCTCCTTATACCCCTTGGGGCACTGCTGAGCATGCCCAGGGGTACCTGTACCTTGTTTGAGAAACATAGATCTATAAATTCCTGTGTTTTTCTTTCTTATTTGCAAGCCCATTCACCATCAGTGATATAGGTGACATGTTCACATTTGGTTTAGGTGTTACTGAATTGCACTACGTGGTGGAAGAGTTAGCAACTGTAGGGATTGTCATATGGTTGGCCCATCTGGAGCTCTGGCCCAGGGCAGCCCCGTCCCGTGACCTCCATCAAGCACCCAGGTCTCTTCCATTTTTGTGCTGTCTTCATCTGCAAGTCCACAGCCACATTCCAGCCAGCAGGAGAGGGAAAAAATGCGAAGAGGGGGCAAACTCAGCCCTTCAGGAATCGAATTGGAGTTTGCACATATGACCCCTGCTCATAGCCCACTGGCCAGCGTCTAGTCACATGGCCTCTTAGACACAAGGGAAGCTGGGGAATGTAGTTTCTTGTTGGGTACCGCCTACTCAGCCAAAACTCAGCAGGGAACAGGAGAGTCTTCACTAAAAGGAAGAAGGGGGAGGGGACCTACTGGGGACCGTAGCAGCCTCTGCCACAGTAATGTCTCCCCTTCAGCCCTCACAGCCCTGCCTGTTACACGACAGGCGCACCCTCTCTATCACACAGAGGTATCTGGAAGATAAAATAAAATTGGACTTGTGAGGGCTTAGGAATCTTTTTTCAAGGTTTGTTTTGTTTTGTTTTAAGTGCTGTGCTAGGATGCAAAATTCTGTAGCCACTTAAAAAACCAGTCTGTCAGGGCGCCTGGGTGGCTCAGTCAGTTAAGTGTCCAAATCTTGATTTTGGCTCAGGTCATGATCCCAGGGCTGTGAGATCAAGCCTCACATTGGGCTCTGTGCTGGGCTTGACGTCTGCTTAAGATTCTCTCTCTTCCTTTCCTAAAAACAACCAGTCTGTCAGTGTCATGCAGTTAGACAAACACCTACCATCTGATGTAGCAATCCCACTCCTAGGGATTTGCCCAAGACAATAAAAAGTTAGTTCACACAAAAACCTGTATACAAGTGTTAATAGTGGTTTAATCATGGAAACAATCCAAATAGATAAAGAAACCATGGGCTACACCCGCAGAATGAAATCCTACTTACTCAGCAATAACAAGGAATGAGTTACTGAATATATGAAATAAGCTAGATGAATCTCAATGCCGGACGGTAAGTGGAAGAATCCAGACTCAAAAGGCTTCATGCTGTGTTAGTCGGTTTATACAACATTCTGGAACAAGTAGAACATGTAGGAGTGGAAAGCAGATCGGTGAGTGCCGGGGTACTGAAGTAGCGATTGCCCCCTCTTTGGGACGAAAAGAACCGCTGACCCACAAAGGAGCGTCAGGGAATGGGGGTGGTGGAGTGGTTCCATGTCTTCCTTGTGCTCGTGCTTACACAACTGTATGTGTTTGTCAAAACTCACAACTGTGCACTAAAAAGGGCACATTTTGTTAACTTACCTTAATCCATGACCAAATAAAGTGCTATTCTAATGCAAGTTATTATTAAGAATCCTCTACCTACCAGCTCAAATAATGACTTAAGTTCACATCTGATGAGATAATCTAGTTCCTAACTTGGTTTCCTATACATGTTCTCAAATGCCTCCCATAGCAGCCCTGTGAGGGGGCAGGGCCAGCCTCTCTCCTCTTTGCCAGAAGCAGCTCGCCGCGGTTCAATTATCCGATAATGTCATGTAACCAGTAAGTGATGTAACTGCCATTGGAACTTCGTTTTCTAAATTCTGTTCTTTCCTCTTTTGAGGCCATCATGCTGTTTAGAAGTTTAAAGTAATGTCAGATAAAGAGCCCCCCAGATAAAAAAATAAAATAGAAATCTACTGGTTTGGAGTGGGAACAACATCAGACCAGTGGATTTTTTTTTTGAAACTCCCGATTTGCCTTTCCCTAGCGCCCCACGCAAGATCCTCTGGAGCCCTCCCGGCTCAGTGAAGGCTGCTCTCCCCTCCCTCGGGACCCCAGGGTGGCTCAGGCGGCAGTATGGGGCCTCTCTGGCTGTGGGAAGAGAACACAGAGACTTTGTGACTTCCAGAAACTGGCCCCCTGCTACTCAGCGATAGTGCCCTTCCCCCAAGGCCACGGCTGTGGGGGACCCCGCCACTAGAGCCCCACGCCAGGATAAACAGCACCAAAAGTAGGATGACGAGACTCAGCTAATCAAGGAAGACTGTGTTGGGAAACAGGTGCAGGCGCTGAGCAGTTCAATACCTCTTTGTCCTAATCTGTGCATCAGAAAGATCGGGCTGATTCATGTCTGTGTCTTTCCAGAGCTTAGCAGTTATTCGTACCCGTGTTGCACTTCAGAATGAAGTGTTTTCACATGTGTGAGGTGGTCTGACTGCCGTTATGGAGAAGATGCTATTCTTGTCATCCTTATCTGCAGGTGAGGAACTAAAGACCCAGAGAGCCAAGCTAAACGTAACGGTCCAGATCAAGCTCAGATCCAGCTAAAAATTGGTGGAGCAGGACTTGAACCCACCTTCCACACCCACAGTCCGCATTCTTTTTTTCACATCGCTCTGCCTCTTTTTTTTCCTCCCAGCAGGTGCACTAACGCTGCACCAAGCACGTGGTCTGAACGTGTTGCCCCTGGTAGTGAATCGCCAATGCGCCACCGAACAGCTCCTCGCTGGCTGCTGTTTTTAATAATGCACTTGTCATTCATGAATCTTTTTTAACTTGCTTCACCTGTTTTGCCCATCCCCCCATCCCCTGCCCTCTGGCAACCACCACTTTGTTCTCTGAATTTGAGAGTCTGTTTGATTGCTCATTTCTTTGATTTTTTAGATTCCACATAGTAAAACCACATGGTGTTTGTCTTTCTCTGACTTATTTCACTTAACACAGTACTCTCTAGGTCCATCCATGTTGTTGTAAATGGCAAGATTTCATTCTTTTTTATGGTCGAATAATATTCCATTATCTGTGTATACACACACACACACACACACACACACTACATCATCTTTGTCCATTCATCAGTCGATGGACACTTGGGTTCCTTCCACATCTTGGCTATTATAAATAATTCTGTAATAAACATAGGGATGCATATATCTTTTCAAATTATTGTTTTCATTCTTTGGTTAAATGCCCAGTCGTGGAATCACTGGCTTATATGGTATTTCTACTTTTAATATTTCGTGGAACTTCCATACTGCTGTCCACAGTGGTTGCACCAATTTACATTTTCAGCAGCAGTGCACGAGGGTTCCCTTTGCTCCACATCTTTGCCAGCACTTGTTATTTCTCGTGTTTTTTATTCTAGCCATTCAGACAGTATCAAATGATACCTCATTGTGGTTTGATTTGCATTTCTCTGATAATGAGTGATGTTGAGCATCTTTTCATGTGTCTGTTGGCTGTTTTTTAATCTGATTGTTTTTTGGTATTGAGTTGTGTAAGTCCTTTATTTATTTTGGATAATAACCTCTTATTGGATAAACAGTGTGTAACTATCTTCTCCCATCCAGTAGGTTGCCTGTGTTTTGTTGATTGTTTCTTTTGCCCTGCAAAAGCCTTTTATTTTGGGGTAGTCCCAATAGCATAATTTTGCTCTTGTTTTCCTTGCCTGAGGAGACATATCCCTAAATATGTTGCTAAGGGTGATGTCCGAGAAATTACTGCCTACTTTTTCTTTTAGTTTCATGGTTTCAGGTCTCACATTTAGGTATTTAATCCATTTTGAGTTTATTTTTGTGGATGGTGTACAAAAGTGGTCCAGTTTCCACAATACTGTTTATTAAGACTGTCTTTCCCCCACTGTATAATGTTGCCTTCTTTCTCATGGATTAACTGACCATGTAAGTGTAGGTTTATTTCTGAGCTCTCTTTCCTGTCCCGTTGATCTATGTGTCTGTTTTTGTGCCAGTATCATGCTGTTTTGATTACTGCAGCTTTATGGCATATCTTAAAATCTAAGACTGCAATATATTCAGCTTTGTTCTTCTTTCTCAAGACTGCTTTGGCTATTCGGAGTCTTTTGCGGTTCCATACAAATTTTAAGATTACTTATTCTAGTTCTGTGGAAAATGCTATTGGTGTTTTGTTAGAGATTGCACTGAAGCTATAGATTGCTTTGAGTGGTACGGACATTTTAACAGTATTCTTCCAATCCTGGAACACAATATATCTTTCCATTTGTTTGTGTCAACTTCAATTTCTTTCATCCATTTCCAGAGTATACATCTTTCACTCCTTGTTCAAATTTATTCCTAGGTATTTTATTCTTTTTGGTGCAATTGTAAATGAGATTGTTTTCTTAATTTCTCCTTCTGCTATTTCATTATGAGTCTATAGAAGCACAACAGATTTGTAAAATATTGATTTTGCATCCTGCAACACTCCTGAATTCATTTATTTGTTCTAATAGTTTTTTGATGCAGCCTTTAGGGTTTTCTTTTTCTTTTTTTTTTTTAAAGATTATTTATTTATTTATTTGACAGAGATAGACAGCCAGCGAGAGAGGGAACACAAGCAGGGGGAGTGGGAGAGGAAGAAGCAGGCTCCCAGCAGAGGAGCCCGATGTGGGACTCGATCCCCGAACGCCGGGATCACGCCCTGAGCCGAAGGTAGACGCCTAACGACTGCACTACCCAGGCGCCCCTAGGGTTTTCTATATGTAGTATCATGTTATCTGCAAATAGTGAAAGTTTTACTTATTCCTTACCAATCTGGATATCTTTTCTTTTTCTTGTGTAACTGCTGTGGCTAGGATTTCCAGTATCATGTTGAATAAAAGTGATGAGAGTGGCCATCCTTGTCTTGTTCCTGACTTTAGAGGAAGAGCTTTCAGTTTTTCCCCATTGAGGATGATGTTAACTGTGAGTTTTTTTTCATATACATCCTTATTATGTCAAAGTATGTTCCCTCTAAACCCATTTTGTTGAGAGTTTTTACCAGAAACAGATGTTGTATTTTTGTCAAATGCTTTTTCTGCATCAAGGTGCTCATATGGTTTTATGCTTTTTCATTTTAATGTGATGTATCACACTGATTGATTTGTGAATATTGAACCACCCTTGCAGCCCTGGAGTAAATCCTACTTGATTGTGGTGGGTGATTCTTTTAATGTACTATCAAATTAAGTTTGCTAATATTTTCTTGAGAATTTTAGCATCATGTTCATGAGGGATATTGGCCTTTCTTTTCTTGTTGTGTCTTTTTCTGATTTTGGTATCAAGCTAATGCTGTCCTTGTAGAATGAATTTGGAAGCTCTCCTTCCTCTTCTATTATTTGGAATAGTTTGAAGATAGGTATATTAACTCTTCTTTAAATGTTTGGTTAAATTCACCTGTGAAGTTGTTTGGTCCTGGGGACTTTTGTGTTTGTTGGAAGCTTTTTGTTTACCAGTTCAATTTTGTAACTAATAATCGATACTAGTTCAAATTTTCTATTTCTTCCTAATTCAGCTTTGGAAGATTGTATGTTTCTAGGAATTTATCTATTTCAATTTGTTGGCATATAATTTTTCACAGTATTCTGTTATAATTCTTTTTTTTTTAAAGATTTTATTAATTTATTTGAGACAGAAAAAGTGAGCATGAGTGGGGGGAGAGGCAGAGGGAGAAGCCTACTCCCTGCTGAACGGGGAGCCTGACATGGGGCTCCATCCCAGGACCCTGGGATCATGACCTGAGCTGAAGGCAGATGCTTAGCCGACTAATCCACCCAAGTGCCCCTCTGTTATAATTCTTTATACTTCTGTGGTGTCGGTGGTTTTTCCTTTTTTATTTCTGATTTTATTTATTTGAGTCCTCTCTCTCTCTCTCTCTTTCTTTCTTTCATCTGGCTAAAGGTTTATGAACTTTGTTTATGTTTTCAAAGAATCAGCTCTTAGTTTCATTGATTTTTTTCTATTTTCCTCTCTTTATTTCTGCTCGGGTCTTTATTGTTTCCTTCCTTCTACTAGCATTGAGTTTTGCTTGTTCTTCTTTTTCTAACTCCTTTAGATGTAGTGTTGGGTTGGTTGAGATTTTTATGGTTTCTTGAGTTAGGTCTTTATCACTATAAACTTTCATCTTAGATCTGCTTTTGTTGTGTCCCAAAAATTTTGGACCATTGTGTTTTCATTTTCATTTGCCTCCATGCAGTGTTTTATTTCCTTTTTGACCTCTTTGTTGACACACTGGTTGTTTAGTTGCACGTTGTTTAGCCTCCATGTGTACGTGTTTATTCCAGTTTTTTTCTTGTAATTGACTTCTGGTTTCATACCATTGTGTTTGGAGAAGATGCTTAATATGATTTCAATTTTTTTTTTCTATTTATTTATTCAACAGAGATAGAGACAGCCAGCGAGAGAGGGAACACAAGCAGGGGGAGTGGAGAGGAAAAAGCAGGCTCATAGCGGAGGAGCCCGACTTGGGGCTCAATCCCATAACGCCGGGGTCACGCCCTGAGCCGAAGGCAGACGCTTAACTGCTGTGCCACCCAGGCGCCCCAATATGATTTCAATTTTTAAAAATATTTTATTTATTTGTTAGAGAGGGAGAGAGAGCACAAGCATTGTGGGGGAGGGCAGGCAGAGGCAGAGGGAGAAGCAGGCTTCCCACTGAGCAGAGAACCCGACGTGGGGCTCAATCCCAGGACTCTGGGATCATGACCTGAGCCAAAGGCAGATGCTTAACCAACTGAGCCACCCAGGCGTCCCAATTTCAATTTTTTAAAATTTACTGAGACTTGTTTTCTGGCCTCACATGTGATCTATCCTGGAGAATGTTCCAAGTGCAATTGAAAAGAAAGTGTATTCATGAATCTTTTAAACCAATTTTTATTTATTTATTTATTTAAGCCCATTAAATCTTTTGGAGGAAGTAAGCTCTTAGGGTATTACCCTGCCCTCTACAAAACGATATATTTTTTTTTATTTCTCTTGAACTGACCTTTTCCAAATTGCAATAATTGTTTCCTATTCCTGCTCTTTAGTGTTCTATGAACAAATCGTTCTAGTCATGCTTTCATGGTTTTATTCACATGCGCTGCTCCATCAGTTTCGTTTATTGTGGGTGCCCACTTGTCCTTGTCCAAACACAGTAATTTTGCCCAGAAGACCTCAATTCGATGTGGTACCCGGGGCACAGACTTCAGTGCTGAACTTGGCACCTTTCTGAGGGTCTGCAAGGCAGAATATAATGATGTTCCCCTTTAATTAAGGGTGCTGCTTTCTCAAAAAAGGAGTATAAACTCTGACAACTGTTTTAGTCTTCAAAACCTGCTTCCCGTCGCGTTGCATTTCTTCTGTGTTCACTGTTTCCCAACACCTCACCCCAAATAACCCTATTCCATTTACCCTCCTGCAGGCTGGGGCAGGCTCCCCCCCCTGCCCGCCCCGCGCCCATAAGTGTTAGAGCTTCTGTACTGCCTAATTACCTGCCCTGTGGAAGCCAGGAGGGGACTAGCCGCAGCTGGAGCCCAGCTGTAGGGAGATGGAATATTAAGACATTTTCCTTTCTTCCGAGTCCCTGTTAATTCTTCCTGGTGGTGATTAGCCGGTTATTTTTAGCTCCCTCTAAGCTTCCTGGTTAGTATTCAGGGCTGGTTTAGACAGCACGGAGGCGCACTCAACATGTTAATGCTCCGATTCCACTTGGTCTCATTGAAGTGAATAAAATGAACTTGCAGGGTGGCCCATCCCCCAGCGTCCTGGGTGCACCCTCTCCTGCGGCTCCGTGAACCGTTGGCTCCTGTCCAAAGGGCCTGTGGCTCTGGGGCCAGGGACAAAGTCTTACAGGAGGGATCTGGAAAATGAGCAATGTGGAAGCCATACGGGGAGATGGAACTAGCACTGCACCAGGAATGAGGAAACTGAGGTTTAATCTGGACTTTGTCACCAGCTGGCTGTGACACTCAGTGGGTTACCTGCCGCCAGTGTGAGCGTGTGGCTGGACCCATCAGCGCCTCCGTCCTTGCTGGGACTGAGACACGATTGATTCAGCAGGTCTGAAACAGGAGCTGAACATGAAGAAGCCCGAGTCTGTATGAAAACACCTGGAAAGTGAGATGCATGTGCCTTTTGCTTTCTTCCTTTGGTCCACCTGGCTTCCCTTTTCCAGAACTGATTCTTAAATGAAGGGCTGCTCTCACTCCTTGACCCCTCCTCAGGCTCCGTCCCCTCCACATTAAGGCCTGGTGTTTGTTGCCTCCCACAGAACCACTTGAGGGGCCGGGTGCATCAGGAGCCACCGCACATGCAGCAGAAAGGGCATCTGGGGAGATCTGGGCCCCTCAGTGCAGTTGCGGGAACAAGATGGCAGAAACCACTGGGCTCCAGAAAGCAATCCCATTCGACTCCTTTTCACCAGCCTCGGAGTGATAAATTCAAAATGATGCCTCTTCCTATACTTCCTCGAGCAAATATTGACTCGAAGCCAGTTCAGAGGGTTGCACCCATAGTCCTTTTTCCAGCAGTTCACTTCATTTTGGTGCGGTGGCCAGGCCAACCCTCCCCCGGGGGCCTTTCCTCCTTTGTGACAGGGGCGTAATAGCTGCCGGGCTCACAGTCATAAAGATTAAATAATATGAACTCATTGATATCATTTGGCCCAGAGCCTTGTCCATGGTAGGTGCTACTCTGCTTTTTTATTAGCCCGAGTTTGAAATTAATTAATTAAGAACAGCCAACTTTTACTGAGTGCTCACTCTGGGCCAAGTAGTGTGTAGTGTACAAGTGTGTCCTGCGCTTTACAATGAAGACCATGACACCCCATTTTATGCTGTGCTCTTGGGCAGGTTAAAAATTGAGAACTGCAGGAGATAAGCCACTTGCACAAGCTGACACATAAGTGTGGAGNCTGCCCACCCCCACCCCACTCCCCAGCCCCCCGCCCCACCCCCGGCCCTGCTCCGCTCCATGTTGCTGTTGAGAGCTGGGCTTGCAAACACCTCTTGGCCCTTCTCCCAGTCTTCCTCGAGGGCATAGCTCTCCCTGGACTGACCTCCGGCTTCTCCATGACCAGATCGGAGTATGAAAGTCACTTCTGAAATAAGTTGAGAGCATAACAGGCACGGGACATTCAAGCATCGCTGTCCTGTGGCTGTGAGGCGAACACTGGAGCCCGTGCTGTTCACCTTGAAAAGGTTTCCACCTCTTCTACTAGGGCTGCGCCTCCATTGACTAGTAATCCCTCAGGGGGCAGTTAAGATACCTGTGCCTGGGACAAGGACTTCAAGTACAACAGGCTGGCTGCCTCTGCAGGCCTGGGTCAGGCAGGACCAGTCCTCTCCGGCTGGGCAGACCTTACCATGNTGCCTCCATGCAGTGTTTTATTTCCTTTTTGACCTCTTTGTTGACACACTGGTTGTTTAGTTGCACGTTGTTTAGCCTCCATGTGTACGTGTTTATTCCAGTTTTTTTCTTGTAATTGACTTCTGGTTTCATACCATTGTGTTTGGAGAAGATGCTTAATATGATTTCAATTTTTTTTTTCTATTTATTTATTCAACAGAGATAGAGACAGCCAGCGAGAGAGGGAACACAAGCAGGGGGAGTGGAGAGGAAAAAGCAGGCTCATAGCGGAGGAGCCCGACTTGGGGCTCAATCCCATAACGCCGGGGTCACGCCCTGAGCCGAAGGCAGACGCTTAACTGCTGTGCCACCCAGGCGCCCCAATATGATTTCAATTTTTAAAAATATTTTATTTATTTGTTAGAGAGGGAGAGAGAGCACAAGCATTGTGGGGGAGGGCAGGCAGAGGCAGAGGGAGAAGCAGGCTTCCCACTGAGCAGAGAACCCGACGTGGGGCTCAATCCCAGGACTCTGGGATCATGACCTGAGCCAAAGGCAGATGCTTAACCAACTGAGCCACCCAGGCGTCCCAATTTCAATTTTTTAAAATTTACTGAGACTTGTTTTCTGGCCTCACATGTGATCTATCCTGGAGAATGTTCCAAGTGCAATTGAAAAGAAAGTGTATTCATGAATCTTTTAAACCAATTTTTATTTATTTATTTATTTAAGCCCATTAAATCTTTTGGAGGAAGTAAGCTCTTAGGGTATTACCCTGCCCTCTACAAAACGATATATTTTTTTTTATTTCTCTTGAACTGACCTTTTCCAAATTGCAATAATTGTTTCCTATTCCTGCTCTTTAGTGTTCTATGAACAAATCGTTCTAGTCATGCTTTCATGGTTTTATTCACATGCGCTGCTCCATCAGTTTCGTTTATTGTGGGTGCCCACTTGTCCTTGTCCAAACACAGTAATTTTGCCCAGAAGACCTCAATTCGATGTGGTACCCGGGGCACAGACTTCAGTGCTGAACTTGGCACCTTTCTGAGGGTCTGCAAGGCAGAATATAATGATGTTCCCCTTTAATTAAGGGTGCTGCTTTCTCAAAAAAGGAGTATAAACTCTGACAACTGTTTTAGTCTTCAAAACCTGCTTCCCGTCGCGTTGCATTTCTTCTGTGTTCACTGTTTCCCAACACCTCACCCCAAATAACCCTATTCCATTTACCCTCCTGCAGGCTGGGGCAGGCTCCCCCCACCCTGCCCGCCCCGCGCCCATAAGTGTTAGAGCTTCTGTACTGCCTAATTACCTGCCCTGTGGAAGCCAGGAGGGGACTAGCCGCAGCTGGAGCCCAGCTGTAGGGAGATGGAATATTAAGACATTTTCCTTTCTTCCGAGTCCCTGTTAATTCTTCCTGGTGGTGATTAGCCGGTTATTTTTAGCTCCCTCTAAGCTTCCTGGTTAGTATTCAGGGCTGGTTTAGACAGCACGGAGGCGCACTCAACATGTTAATGCTCCGATTCCACTTGGTCTCATTGAAGTGAATAAAATGAACTTGCAGGGTGGCCCATCCCCCAGCGTCCTGGGTGCACCCTCTCCTGCGGCTCCGTGAACCGTTGGCTCCTGTCCAAAGGGCCTGTGGCTCTGGGGCCAGGGACAAAGTCTTACAGGAGGGATCTGGAAAATGAGCAATGTGGAAGCCATACGGGGAGATGGAACTAGCACTGCACCAGGAATGAGGAAACTGAGGTTTAATCTGGACTTTGTCACCAGCTGGCTGTGACACTCAGTGGGTTACCTGCCGCCAGTGTGAGCGTGTGGCTGGACCCATCAGCGCCTCCGTCCTTGCTGGGACTGAGACACGATTGATTCAGCAGGTCTGAAACAGGAGCTGAACATGAAGAAGCCCGAGTCTGTATGAAAACACCTGGAAAGTGAGATGCATGTGCCTTTTGCTTTCTTCCTTTGGTCCACCTGGCTTCCCTTTTCCAGAACTGATTCTTAAATGAAGGGCTGCTCTCACTCCTTGACCCCTCCTCAGGCTCCGTCCCCTCCACATTAAGGCCTGGTGTTTGTTGCCTCCCACAGAACCACTTGAGGGGCCGGGTGCATCAGGAGCCACCGCACATGCAGCAGAAAGGGCATCTGGGGAGATCTGGGCCCCTCAGTGCAGTTGCGGGAACAAGATGGCAGAAACCACTGGGCTCCAGAAAGCAATCCCATTCGACTCCTTTTCACCAGCCTCGGAGTGATAAATTCAAAATGATGCCTCTTCCTATACTTCCTCGAGCAAATATTGACTCGAAGCCAGTTCAGAGGGTTGCACCCATAGTCCTTTTTCCAGCAGTTCACTTCATTTTGGTGCGGTGGCCAGGCCAACCCTCCCCCGGGGGCCTTTCCTCCTTTGTGACAGGGGCGTAATAGCTGCCGGGCTCACAGTCATAAAGATTAAATAATATGAACTCATTGATATCATTTGGCCCAGAGCCTTGTCCATGGTAGGTGCTACTCTGCTTTTTTATTAGCCCGAGTTTGAAATTAATTAATTAAGAACAGCCAACTTTTACTGAGTGCTCACTCTGGGCCAAGTAGTGTGTAGTGTACAAGTGTGTCCTGCGCTTTACAATGAAGACCATGACACCCCATTTTATGCTGTGCTCTTGGGCAGGTTAAAAATTGAGAACTGCAGGAGATAAGCCACTTGCACAAGCTGACACATAAGTGTGGAGTTGGACTTGAACCCAAGCTCTCTGAGGCCAGAGTCTGAGCTCTCCACCATGTATGTATGTATGTATGTATGTATGTATGTGTGTGTGTGTGTGTGTATGTATGGCTTATGTGTGTGTGTATATGTATATATTTATGGCTTCTGAATATGGAGATACGATTTTTTAATGTGTACATCCTTGAGGATTGCACTCGCTTTTAAAATCCCCATGAGCCCTGCACAAAGTAGATTTTCATAGATATGTTATTGGTCAGTCAGAACGATGCCTGGTCCCTTCTCACACCTTTAACCCCTTCATAGCCAACCACGTGTCCCGACTGTCACTCTCTTGTGCAGAAGCTCATGACAAACTTGTCTGCGTCCCCAACATAGTCCTGCATTTCCCCCGTCTCATTGTCCAGTTCATGGATTGTCATATCTGCCCAATTTTTGTGCAAGTCACATTGGCTGTGGACTCCACCAATAAAGGTTCTTTGGGCTCCCTTCCAGTCAAAGCCCCAGGCGAGAGCTGGGCTTGCAAACACCTCTTGGCCCTTCTCCCAGTCTTCCTCGAGGGCATAGCTCTCCCTGGACTGACCTCCGGCTTCTCCATGACCAGATCGGAGTATGAAAGTCACTTCTGAAATAAGTTGAGAGCATAACAGGCACGGGACATTCAAGCATCGCTGTCCTGTGGCTGTGAGGCGAACACTGGAGCCCGTGCTGTTCACCTTGAAAAGGTTTCCACCTCTTCTACTAGGGCTGCGCCTCCATTGACTAGTAATCCCTCAGGGGGCAGTTAAGATACCTGTGCCTGGGACAAGGACTTCAAGTACAACAGGCTGGCTGCCTCTGCAGGCCTGGGTCAGGCAGGACCAGTCCTCTCCGGCTGGGCAGACCTTACCATGCCTTACCTCCCGCTTGGTCCCTCTGCACCAAACAGGGGCTCACCTGGCCACTGGGGGGGGGGGCGGGGGGGAGATCTTGAAACTGCTGCTGTTCGCACATAAGTCAGGCAGAGCCAAGCCCAGGGCTTCATGTTTTCATGGCTCTCTCTGAAAGCAAGTCTTACGTAAAGGGACCCCAGCTGGCTGACACTCGCCCCTCCCTCTCTGAGTTTTGGAATTGAAGGAAACTCTTGTAAGTCTTCTAACGCTTGGAACTACGCATCTTACTGGAATCATTAACAGCACCCAATGGCACAACAGGTGCACCTGGGCACTTGGTTAAATGATAAATGCAGGCCCTTTGTTTCCTCTTCCCCCTGCCCAGCAGGCCCTGGAGCGGCTGGGGTAGGGGCAGCAGCGCCAAGAGGATCAGAGAGGGAGTGTTCTCCCCGGTCTCAGAGAGTAGAGTGCAGGTATTGATGTACACAGCTGTTCCTCCACACCTACGCAGTGTGGGGCCAGTGCAAATACCAGTTTCCTAGCTGTGTGCTCTTGGGCAGGTTGCTTCATCGTTCTGAGTCTGTTTTCTCAACTGCGCAAGGGAAGTACTCATATTTAGGGTAATTCTGATGAGCGACTGAATGAAGGGGGCCTGTGCTCCCTCTGTCAGAACTCTGTCCATTGCCTTTGGGTGGTGGCGGAGAATCTGCCTCTGAGGCCTGTCCTGGGTCAGGGAACCCCTAAGGCTGGGGATAAAACAGAATTATGGATCACCTCACCCCCGCAAGGAGGGACTCTGTCAGAAAAACGGGAAAGACCAGTTGACGAGGATGTGGAGAAACTGGAACCCACACGTACTGTTGGTGAGAACGTAAGATGGGCAGCCACCGTGGAAAGCAGCGTGGCGGTTCATCAGAACATTCCAGATAGAATTACTATATGATCCAGTGAGTCTGCTTCTAGGCATACAGGTTTCCCCACTACCTGAAAGAACTGTTCCTATGAAAACTTTCATAAGCTGAAATGGCAGAAAGCAAAGAGGTCATTACCATTAACTTATATGGAAGATTTTTTAGCATTCCCAGATCCAAAGAGTAACCTCTCTTAGGCTTTCCTGATGACTTAGGAAGCATTTTGTTAACAGATGCACGAAATAAATCGAGGCACATGACAGATGTGCATGGACACAGTTCAAGAGTTCAAGGCTATGAACACTTGATGCTGAGACGCTGAGAGTGGCTCCTGGGTGGGGGGGAGGTCCAAGAGGCCACCTTGCTGCTGGCCGGTGAACTGCCTCTATAAAGGCTTCTTGCAAAACACATGCTGAATTCTCTTCTTGCTTTTCACCTTCTTTCATAAAAGCAAAAATCCTCTTCGGATTTCTTTGGGTTAGCAAAAACAGGTACTAATGTAGGTCTCGTGCGAAGTTTCAAAAAGCAGGGCATACCCGTATACCCAAAAGAATTGAAATCAGGGTCTTGAAGAAAGATTTGTGGCCCATATTCATAGCAGCAGTGGTCCCGACAGCCAAAAGATAGAAGCCACCCACTGTCTGTTGACGATGAAGATAAATGCAATGTGGTAGATGCGTGCAATGGAGTGCTCAGCCTTCAAAAGGGAAGAAATGCTGACACGCTACGACGGGGATGAAAGTTGAGGACATTACGTTAAGCGATAAGCCAGTTACAAAAAGACAAATGTTGTATGATTCCGCTTATAAGGTGTGCCTTGAGCAGTTCAGTTGGAATGGTGGTTACCAGGGGCTGGGGCAGGAAAGAATGGAGAAGTGGCTTAATTGATACAGAGTTTTAGTTTGGCAGGATGAGAAGAGTTCTGGAGGGGCGCCTGGGTGGCTCAGTCGGTTAAGCATCTGCCTTCAGCTCAGGTCATGATCCCAGGGTCCTGGAATCCAGCCCTGCGTTGGGCTCCTTGCGCTGCTGCTCCCCTTGCTTGTGCACGCTCTCTCTCTCTTTCTCTCTCTCTGTCAAATAAATACAATCTTTAAAAAAAAAAACTTAAAAAAAAAGATTAGAGGGGCGCCTGGGTGGCACAGCGGTTAAGCGTCTGCCTTCAGCTCAGGGCGTGATCCCAGCGTTATGGGATCGAGCCCCATGTCAGGCTTCTCCGCTGGGAGCCTGCTTCTTCTCTCCCACTCCCCCTGCTTGTGTTCCCTCTCTCACTGGCTGACTCTCTCTGTTAAATAAATAAAATCTTAAAAAAAAAAAAGATTAGAGCAGAAATAAATGATACAGAAAGTAAAAAACAACAACAACAAAAGTGATAGAGCGAAATGGTAGTGACGGCAGCGACCAGTAACAGGTTCTTCCCACCGGGATGGGCTCAGAGAGAGGCCCTCATCGTTCCAAACTGGGGCTGGTGGTCCGTGGTTGGCTTTGTTGGCCGAGTTTCGGCCTCACTTTCAAGAGTCTGCGAATGAAACAGGGTGCATGTGTGTGTGAAAATGTCGGCCTTTCATTTGTTTTATTTTCTCTATAGTTGTAGATAATAATAGTAATTACAGTATTAAATGCTGTTAAGCATTAACCTGGGCTTTGCACATATCATCACCTTCAGTTTTTCCAGCAATCTAATTAAGTAGGTGTTCTTAGCCTCAATTGACAAGGGAGGGATGTAAAAGTTCAGGGGGCAAAGTTGGAATGGCTTGAGTTGTGTAATTAGCTAGCTAGTGCTGGGCATATAGCGTCAGTCATCACGATGGTGTGCGCTCGGCCCTGGGGGCAGAGGTGTGCCTGGAGCTGCCCTGGGCTCCCTGGGGACAGACACAGTGACAGAGACTCAATGCAGAGCCTTGAGGTTACGGAAGGGGGCATCCCAGAGACTCAGAGTTCATGAATTGGCAGAAAAGAGAGAAGTAAAGGAGACCAAAACCCTAGGAGATGGGAGGGAAATAGCAGATTGCAATGGAAAAATAGTATTCAGTAGGGGGAAAGGGAAGCACAGTTACAAACAAGATTTCCTACTGTGGATAAAAGGTTATCGGGCTGGGAAAACCCTCTGGAGGGAGTGCACGTTTAGACCCACGTAATAATAGCTAATATTTACTGAGCCCGGATTGTGTGCCAGGCCCTGTTCTAAGTTCTTCATGTACAATGGTGCATTGAGTCCTCGCCACTGCCCGACGAGGTAAGTCCTGTCCATTGTACTCATTTGGTATATGGGAAAACTAAGGCTCAGAGACATGAGACTGTAGACCCCCATCACAGAGCCGGCAGAGCCAGGATCTGGACCCGATGGTTTGACTCCAGAATACAAACACCCTGTTTGCACGTTGTGTGGTTTGGTGATACGGAGTAACCATTAGCCAAAATTATTTTATTTAGCCATGGACATAGAAGTACCAGTGTTGTTTGGTCAGAAATCGGTATTTCAAGACTGGCCGCTGACACGCGTGTTTTGTGCATTGTACGTGTTGCAGATGTCGCAAAAGGCCTGCAGATGAGGGTGAGAAGCTGTCAGGGGTGGGGGTGGGGGGGCAAGGCTTAGAATGGTAATGATGCTTGCTAACTGTTGTTTCGAGCAATAAATCATGACCTCACCCCCTGCACATCCTGTACTCACCATAGAAACCAGCGGACATCTTGAGGGGAGCTTGCAGAGATCAGAGGGACCTAAATTAGGCAGGAGGGGGTGTTTTTAAGTGACCAAAACACAACTCAAAGTAGCTGGAGCAAAGAAGAAAATCCGTTGGCTCACCAGCCAAGCTTCAGGAATGGCCTGGAGCGGAATCAGCGAAGAAACACAGCAACTGTCAAAAGGCTTCAGGAGGCACCGGTCCCTAATTACTGCTCCACGCTAACCCTAGGTCATTCTTGCTTAAAATGTGGTCAGAGGTCAGTTGCATGAGAATTGCTCAGAGAGGGAGGTGGAGGAGCGTGTTAAAAATGTAAATTTCTGGGAGGGAAATTGTAGACCTAGGATATCAGACTCCCTGGGGACACGGCCCAGGTGATTCTTGCAATTCAAAATTTGAGAACCAGTGGCTAGGTGACAACAGCAGCAAAGTGTGTCATGTGATCTGTTCCCGTGCCACGCTGTCCCATGGAAACCGTACTCCCTTCCTGAGACCTCACTGAGTAGTTACACAACCATGTGCTTAGCTGAAGCCCTTTCCCCCACTGGACTGCGGGCTTCATGAGAGCAGGAACTCCATGTGCTGGTACAGTGCCCTCCATCATATCCCCGTTGAGCTAAACTCAGTGTCTGGGGCACGATGAGTGCTCAATAAATATTTGTGGAATAAATTAAGTAAGTGAATGAATGAATGGTGACAGTGACTTACGGTCCATGGAGTACTCCCACATACTTTGCTCATTTAATCCATACAACAATCCCCCATGGGGGAGGTAGTGTAGACGTTATTATTTCATTTCTCAGATAAAGGGAGAAAGTGACTTGCTCAAGTCACGTACAGAGTAAATGGTCCCTCAGCTCTCATCCTGGGGTCTTCCCATGGACTCATTCACACGGGGCTATACAGGGTCCACGGAGTTGGCGGCTCATTGTGAGGAAAGGCAGAGGAGGACAGGACAGAGAGGGGATCCCATTCCCTAACTGATCCGCAGGCCTCTTTCCTGGGTACTCCTTTGAGTTTTATTGATCTCTTCCTCGTTCATCTCAACTTCTTCCGCTATGTTATATTGCAAGGTCTCCTCTCTGCAGGAAATCAAACGAAGAGAGTAGAAGAAAGAAGAGTCCAGGTACTCAGAGAGCTGTAAACAGGCTTGACCTACAGACGACAGACAAAGAACCTCACGTTACATCCAAATATCCCCAGCTCCAGCCTGCTGTCTGTGCACCCCAGATCGGAACCACATCCACATCTAGCCACCGAGGGGCAGCCCGTACCTGAGGACAGCAAGCAGCACCAATCATCTGCAAAGATGGCGGGAATCCCAAGGTGTTCTGTCCTTCATGGTGTCACCAGTGTTCGCTTCACACCTCTCATGCCTTCTAACAATCTGCTGGGCACAGGGGAGGGAAAACGAGAATGTGGGACTCAGACACTTGCCTGGGGGGGCTCGTAGTGTCCTTCACGTTGGGAAGAAGGCGGGGTTATGGCACAAGAAGAGAAATCAAAGGCTGTGTTCCATGCTGGGTTTAATGCTGTGGGAGGGCAGGAGCGAGCTGTTTGGGCCAGAGGGCGGAGGAGGTGTCATGGAAAATGTGACTGAGTCTGGAGACGGTTGTAATT
Source organism: Ailuropoda melanoleuca (assembly GCF_002007445.2). Classification (NCBI taxonomy): domain Eukaryota; kingdom Metazoa; phylum Chordata; class Mammalia; order Carnivora; family Ursidae; genus Ailuropoda; species Ailuropoda melanoleuca. The sequence continues at coordinate 82,383,162 of NC_048219.1, forward strand.
TTGAAAGGCTGCGGACGAGGGGAACATTCCTGAGAAGGCAAGAACGAGTCTACAGAGGCTCTGGCCAGCGGGAAGAGGTCAGCGAGATGGTTGTCTGGGCTCTGCCCCTCGCTAGCCTGTGCGTGGATCTCCTCTCCTTTCAAACGGGAGGCTCATGATGATTAAATAACAGATACTTTAAAGTAATAAACATCTCAGTCATCTACTTCATAGGATTGTTGTTCTAAGGACTAAATGAGTTAATATGTGGAAGGAGCTTTTTTTTTTTTTGGAGAGAGAGAGCACGTGCACATGTGCGCACAGGGGGTTGGGGCAGGGGGGTGGAAGAGAGAGAATCCCAAGCAGGCTCCAGGCCCAGCGCATGGACCGACGCAGGGTGCGATCTCACCACCCTGAGATCATGACCTGAGCTGAAATAAGGAGTCAGATGCTTAACCGACTGGGCCACCCAGGCGCCCTGGAAAGAGCTTTTTTAAAGTGCCAGGTTTAAGTAAACAGTAGCGATCATCATTCAACATGTTCCTGGAGCTTCTTCTCTGTGGCACGCAGGCAGGCAGGCAGACAGTGTGGTAGGGTAAAGGACACGATCCTTCCTCTACAAGGTCACCCAGGAAGGACAAGAGAAAGCCAGGTAACCCAAATACAGCACAAATCCAAGTGCTGCGTATGTGACAGAGGGAAGCACAGGGCACTGTGGGACTCAGGACCGTCACCACTAAGCCTGCCCAGGGGCATCCCGGGAAGACTTCCCAGAAGAGGTGATGACTATGGATTCCAAAGTGAGAAGTTTCTCAAATGAAGAGGGGAAGGGGGAACCGCCAGGCACTAGAAGTACCAAACATAGTGTAGTCTGTGTGGCATGGGAATGTGAACTGGAGAGTTCTGGAGGGTCTGGAGGACCATGGGTGCCAAGGGAAGACATTACGGGGCTTAAGAAGGGGCTGAGGAGGCTGGTGGAGGCCGGATCTGAGCGTGCAGTGTCCTTGCCTCCCTGGGCCTTGTTTCTTCATCCATAGGAAGGAGCTGGGAAAGCCAACCCTACCTCACTCTGAGAACTGACGAGCACCGCGTGTGGATTCCCTCCACTCGGCTCCCCACCTCCGCCTCGCCCCCCCAGATTTATACAATTGCCGGGCCAGCCAAGATGCTGCAGAGGACAGGTTAATAGACACGGTGGTAAATCACTTACTTGACACATATTTACGGATCACCTGCTAGCCGCAGGCCGTGGTGAATAAGGGCGGATGAGGTGGTTAAGTGCTGAGCCCAGGCTCCTAAAAATGCGACAGGAAGGGACCCGCAGAGCTCAGTCTGGTGGCCCCTGCCTTGCAACCCAGGCAAAGACAGCACCCATCCCTTTGGGCAGAACGAGTGCTGCTGTGTGCGAGGGCATGTGCCTTGGGGTGGGACTTGGGGTGAGGCTCCCTCCCGCCCTCCCTCTTGGGGCAGTCTGTCTCACCTATCAGCCTTTCTGTGAAGGGAGATTTTCACAACTTGCAGTGGAAGCAGGCATTCACTGGAGCCCGTGAGCAGAAACCTGGCAGGCTGTGTGGGGACCCTGGCACAGTCCCAGGCTCCCACAAGGCAGGCTGGCTAGCAGCCTCAGTAGTTTGTAGAAGTTTGGGTAAATATAAACGCTCTCATTCCCGGGCTCTAGAAATCCCACTCCATCAGCGCTCTAAAACCAGCCTTCCGGGCATTGTCCGGTGTAAAGGAGTGCTTTCTTTGTTAAATCTCTTAATCTTGCTGTCTCTTATCTTGCCCACTCCCCCACATTCCCACAGATTCCCGGGGAGCCCTCTCTCTGTTCCGAGGCAGATTTATCCAACTGGAACCAGCTCAGGTCCAGGAACAATTAAGAAACTAATGGGCTGGAGGGGTTGCTGTCATTCGCCCAAAGACAGAGGCTTAATATGGGCAGAGCCTGGTTTCGGGACTAAACTCAAGGTCTGGGACAGAAACTCCCCACAGGCTGTTCTTGGGGGCTGCTGGCTGAGACACCCCATCCTGTCGGAGCCCAGGCCCTTGCTTGCCCACCACATAAGCACCTGGGTGTCCCCAAGAATGATACTGGTTGTCAGGTGCCTGTGGTTCCCTTACCCAGCTGCCAGGGCCCTGTACGTGAACCCTCCTTTCCCCATTCACCAGCCGTAGGTTCGTGGCAATGTGAAAAGTAGGGACAACATCCGCAACATAGAATTATTGTGAAGTTTAAATTAGCTAATATATAGAAGCCCTACAGTAGACGTTTGCTAGCTGTGGGACTCATTCTCTCTTCCCGGTAGTGTGACACTCAGCCAACAAAAGTGTTGAGTATCTCCTATATGCGTAAGGCTGTGAGATAGACTCTAGAGGTTAATGCCACACAGTTTCTACCCTACAACAGTCAACTCAAAAATCAGAAAATAGGTATTATAGGCTTGCTCTGTGCCTGGGATCATCTAGGAACAGTGACAAATGACAATATGCTTGAGTATGACACTGCTCTGTCCCATGAGAATCTTACTCTGGGGAGATAATACATCACAAGAGAAGTTAAATTATAATATAAAGACCTAACGATGCTTGAGAGAACAAATTCCAAAAACCCACACGATGTGTCCAATTCACTGCTAAGTAGCAGGGGTGGTCGAGCAGGGAGGAGCTCTCGGGCCAGACCTCTGGGGCTCAGGAGGCCAACGGAGAGGTGGAAGCGGGGCTGGGATCCCCAATTTCATAACCAGGGTTTTGGTGGTTGGGGTTGTTGTCATTGTGGTCAAGAGAAGAGGCTAAAGCATGTGGTGTGGACCTCACCGTAGATCAAAGACGGTGGGGTCTGAAAATCGAGTACGACAGCTCACTTCCTCGGTCCCTGCACTGCTGAGCAAGCTGGGACAAGTGACTTAACTTCTCTGTCTCTTTTTCTGCAAACAGGAATAATAGTAGTTTCTACCTCATAGAGTTTGAAACATTAAATAAGATATTTTCATATATATCTCTTGACATAGCATTGGGCACTTACATATCAAGATGTTAACATTCGTTATTATTTATAATATAAAGAGAAGACATGGTATTGTTTTTTTGGGAAACACAACCCAGCTTAAGCCTTGAAACAAGCCTTCCTGTTGGCTAGGAAAGACCTGGCCACAGCTCTCGTATGTAAATTCAACTTTTTAAAACCACTTTTCATATTTTATTTGCTCATTTATTTGATTTGGGAATATAAACTTGAGCCACTCAGGAGAGGAAAACTGAATTTTCATTTATCTCAAAACCCATTTTTCCCGTACCCAGCCGATTCTGGAGAAATACACACATGCATCCTGGGTCTGCGAGACGGGGTGGCGTGGGACATGCCTGCCTTCTCCACCCGGCCGCTCTCGGCCTGGACCTGGCTCCTAGCAGGGGATTTCAGTCCTTCTATCTCTTCTCCTGGCGAGACTTAGCAGAGGGGCTCAAAGAATGCAAGGTCGTGGTCTCTCATCCATGATAAGTGGGAACGAGCTTAGGAAGGCTACTGAAAATCCACATTCCTCCCAACGTGCTGCTTAAACAAACTCTTCCCTGGGATCGCTCACAGGCCTTGGCACTGAGGGCTCTGGGGTCCTCCACCTCCCCCCACGCTGTGGGTGTATCCGTGAGGAGAGCCAAAGGGCAGCCGGCGAAGAGAAGGGAGAGAAAGAGGGAGGAGGAGAAAGAAGATGCAGAGATTGAACCATTAGTCTATGAATAATTGAGAGTTGCCTCTATTCGAAAATTGACTTTGATAATGGTTTGGCCAGAGTGGGGGCCCCAGAGATTCCCTTCCAGCCTCATCATGGTAACCACAGGACCAAGAGCCAGGCCTGCAAGGTGCTTTCCTAAATGGCAACAGCTGTTGCCAGCATTACCCAGAGGAAGGTGTTTCGGGGGTCAGGAGCCCCTGTGCGCTCCGTCAGCCATATCATCGGGGGTGTGGAAAGGCTCTGAGTCCAGGGCCCACGCAGTCCCCAAGGACAGTGGCCTTCCACGAGTGAGACCCGTCAACACGGGGAGGGACAAGCGGGCTTGGCCTTTGCCTTAAAGCTCCTGAATCTTGGAGCCTCAGGAGAGGGATTGCAGCTTCTATCGGTTTTCCTTTCAATCCTCTTTGACAGACTTGCATGGGAATTAGGCTCAGGGCAGGAATGGTACGTGCCACAGGTAGAGACTTGCCGTCTCACTACCATGTTGGCACAAAGCCGCCATTGTGAGTGAACCAGAAGGCTGGGTCATGTTGCTTCTGTGGGGGTGGTGGCGAGCTTGGTCTGTCTGAGCACTCAATCTGCTAATTCTCCAACCGAGGAGTTCTTTGCTTCACCCAGAAAGAGGAGGCCAGAGGTTTGCAGGGGGCGGCCTGGGGCTCTTTTCAAGCTATGTGACCCTAACACATCACTAAATACCTCAGCTTCTGTTCCCTTTTCTGTGGAGAAAAGGTCAAAAACGTCAGAATAGTTGAGAGGAGCGGAGAAGATCAAAAGTCTTATGGTGTCAGCATAGCCCCTGACAGACGTCAGTCAGTAAAAGTGTCTTTCCCGCTCACATACCCAACAATACCAACGTTTGTGGTCTCTGGACAAGTGGACCAATCCCTTCTGAAGTGTGGTCCCCAGGCAGGAATTGCTGCTGTCACAGGGCCATCTGTTAAATTATGCTGTTCTGTACTGTTCAAGAACACTTCTCTGCCTCTGAAAAAGAGCAGCCCAAATTCAAAGCAAGGGACACCACGGAAAGCGACAAAGTATCATGGGGACCCTCCGCTACTCTGAAGTCAAACCATGAAAATTGGGATAAGACAGCCATTTTCCTGAGGCAGCCGGAAAACTGAGCCAAACAGAACTCAAGGGACTCCCAGAACGAAGAGCATTCCTCCCAGTCATTTCTTTGGTTGATTTGTGAAGGGCCTAGAATGAATGCAGAGTAAACTTGATGAAAGACGTGCTCAGGGCGCGAGTCAGGGCACAGGGTCTGAGAGGTAAGGTCCTTCAGCCTGACCGGCCTTTCAGAGAGGAAGCTTCAAAGAGACAGTGATTCAGGGCTGGCAGCGAGGCTGGCTCCCACTTCACTGATTTACCTGAATGATTGTTTAATTCTTCCAGTCGTTCGGCTTTTGATAGTTGTGGACCTTGGCCAAGAAGAGGCAAGAGGAGAGAGCACAGAGGGTGTTGCTGTGAAATATGTGGGAAGAAGTCCTTGTCCCCCAGGCTGCAGGGGGGCCACATCCAGAGCTGCCCTTACCTGGAAGGTGTCAGGTGGGGAGCTGGGACTTTGTAGACTCTTCCCAGTCCCTTCCCTCTCCCTGAGGAGCCGGGGAGGAGGCAGCCCTTCCCCCAGACCAGCTAGCCTTGGCTCCTCTTCCCCGGGCATCTGTCTCCCCAGGGCAGCCACAAGAGATGAGCTCATTTCTAGGACCCGAGAGGCGGCTCTGACCCCATCTTGCCAGTTATTGCTGGAGTGGGACAGTTGAATCCGGGCAGGGCATCACGAGGGCACCAGGCCAGCCTCGAATGGGGCAAATCTGCTGACTCATCTCCCTCTTCCAAAACAAGCCCCGGGAGCTGGCATGCAGGACGCAGCACCAAGGAGTCTGATGGCTGGTGGCGTGGGCCACCTGGCAAGCAGGGGTGGAGGGGGGAGCAGCGGCTCTCGCAGGGGCCATCACCCACCTGCCGCCCCAGCCCCACGTTCCACTAACTGCCACGGGGGACAAAAATGTATGCTCACCCGAGGATTTCAGGGCTTCTTTCCACAAGCAGAAACAAGCAGAGGCCGGGAGGGAATGTTGTAACAGGGGCAACGTTAGGCTTTGCAGGAGAAAAATGGATACCGCGTCTTGGATAATCTCCAAAAATTAGGCTTGCTGTTTGGTGAGGCTTAGTGGCTTCTTTAGGGAAAAGGGCCACACATTAGAATGTGAAAAATCAGCAGAGAGAAATTTAAAGACTAAAACAGAGGTGGCCCATCATCCCCCCTCTGCCACGCGCAGACAGTATCTACAGATCGCTAATGACCACGAGCACCTCATTAGATAACACACAAGTCCAAAAAGGTACAAAATAAAAAGTGAAAACTTCCACCCGTCCCCACCCCTTGCTTATTGCTCTCCCAAAGGCAGCCACTTTAAGAACTTTCCTCTGCTTCTCTCTCAGGGGAAAAACGTTTCTGTATAAAACTATATATCCATTTGCGCTTAAATATTTTTAACACCAAAATAGCCTCAAGATGGCACAACTCCTTGGGACACCAACCCCGCTGCATTTTCGGGTGTCCCGAGCAGGGACTGTATCCCCATAGCACACAGCGTGAACGGCGCCCACCAGCGTTATGCAATGTGGTAGGAGTGCTGTTTCCACTTTGTAACATACCCCAGAGCTCTTTCTAGATCAACACAGAGATTTATCTCTTTAAAAAAAAAAAAAAAATCTGACTTCACAGATCCCACATTTAGAGAGGTACCATAATTTACTCATCCAGCCCCTATGGACAGACAATTTGTTCTGTTTTTCCCCCAGTTGCAAAAATGCTCCAATTAACATCTTTGTGTAGATATGTCAGCCAACTTTGGTGAATGTCTGCAGAATAAATGCTTATCAGAAGGATTCCTAACCCCCCGGGTACATACATTTCAACTTTACAGATTTTATCTAATCAGTAACTTCTATAAAGAACAGCTACTCCAGGGAACAAAAGGGTTTCCCTGTCTGAATTCCTCCCTGAAATAAGGTGAAAAGGATTGCACTGACGTTGGAATGGGACCCCTTGTGACCACGAGCAGCCTTGAAGGTGTGCGCGCAGATAGGGTGAAGAAGAGGGAGCTGAATTGGATGAGGGACAAGAGTAAAAGAAATCCTTTAGAATTTCAGAAGGGCTGTCATCCTAACCACTGATAAGGAAAAGAGTAGACAAAGGGGTTTTATAAAGGCCTGCAGTTGGAGTCAGTGTACCCTAGCTGCCCATAGCCCAGAAACAACGCAGAGGTCACCCTGGGCTGGAGGCTTTCCAGAATTTGCTAGGATTTTCCCAGAGGCTCCCCTGTCGGATGTGCGATTCAGGTACCCAGTGGGGCTATCTGTAACAATCCATTATGGTCTCTCCTGGTCCTAGGGATTGACTGGGCTCAGCTGGGCGCCTCTCACTTGGAGTCTCCCGTGGCGGTGCCGTCATAGGTGGGCTGTTGTTTCGACTGGAATTACCCAAAGGAATCTGTGATCTCCTGCAGCTTCCCATAGGTTACTATCCTCCGAATGGGGAGAAGCGAGGCGTGGCCATTCCTCTTTGGTTCCCAAGAGGCAGATCCCCAACTCACACTGCCTTGGAGGAAAATGGGGATTTATTGACTTGAGTACCTTAGATGTCCAGGAGGGTTTCGGGAATAGCTGGGTCTGGTTGTTAGGAATGTTATTAGGAATTTGTTCCTCTCCATCTCTCAAATTCCCTTTTCTCTCTCTTGACCTCTTTCTCCAATAATGCCACCAAGCTCTCCAGGCTTGAGATGAGCAAGAAACCCTCTTTCTCACAGCAGCTTCAGCCCCATCCTGAAGCTGTCCTTGGGCTGGCTTGGGTCACAGGCATGTCCCCGAACAGATCACCATGACCAGGGAAGGAACACGCTGGCCAAGCCTTGGGCTCATGCCGACCTCTGGGTCTGCGAGACGGGGTCAGACTTCCCCAAATCATAGGGACTGAGACTCAGACTGAGGAAGGGGTGAAACTGGCTCCTTGAAGTGAAGCTGGGAGAAGGGAGACATTGGAGACCATGGACTCCAGTCCCCAGCCCAGTGATGGAATCCCTCACACACCACCTGTGTGAACCCTTGGACGTGATCAGTGGGAGGAAGTGTGCTCACAGCCTCTGAAAGCAATCTGTTCCACTCTAGCGGAGCTCTGAGTGTAAGTCATTATAAAGTAAGATAAATATCAATACTCTAATCGTCCCTGTGTGTCAGGCACTGAGCTGTGCACTTTACACGCACATTTCAATTTCTTTTCATAATATTCTATTAAAAGAGTTATTATTATTGGGGCGCCTGGGTGGCACAGCGGTTAAGCGTCTGCCTTCGGCTCAGGGCGTGATCCTGGCGTTATGGGATCGAGTCCCACATCAGGCTCCTCCACTGGGAGCCTGCTTCTTCCTCTCCCACTCCCCCTGCTTGTGTTCCCTCTCTCGGTGGCTGTCTCTATCTCTGTCGAATAAATAAATAAAATCTTTAAAAAAAAAAAAGAGTTATTATTATTGAGCCTGCTTTACAGAGGAAGAAATTGAGACTAAAAGCCATTAAGTACTGGGTGTTATATGCAACTGATGAATTATTGAACACTACATCTGAAACTAATGATGCACTTGCTGTATGTTGGCTAATTGAATTTAAATTAAAGAAAAAGAAAAAAAGAAGCCATTAAGTAACTCAGCCATGTCAAGGACAAAATCTTCATGGTAAACCTCTACAACTATAAAGATCTGCCCCACTACGATTTTTACCCATTGACCTTTCTTTGGCCTTTGGAGTTAATTAGGTAAGTTCTTCAAGTAACTATAGACAGCTATTACATATGGCCCTAGACTTCCATCTTCTCTGGCAAGCATCCCCTGCAGCCTTGTAAATTTGGAATGGAAAATGGTTTGCAGAGGTTTCCCTAAATGCCCTTCTTTGGGCGTGCTCGGCGTCCCTCTTAAAACCAACCTGCTCCAAATGGGGTCCAACTGGCATGAAATACTTTGGGACCTCCTTCTCGGCTACCGTACATCTGTCAGCGCAACCTCAGATTACGTTTGGGTCTTAAGGAGCCATGTTCCACTGACAACTCAGATTGACGGCGGAGTGCTTTTCCATCCTAAGGGTTTCATCCAAGCTTCTGGGGAGTTTACTCCCAGGTTATAACAGGGCAGCTAACCTTTCGAGCCTCAGGGGTAGGGCTTTACTTTGACCCTTGTCCATTTTCACCCAGTTCATTTGGTTTATCGGCCCAACCGCTTCTGGAAATTCTCATTCTGTCCTTCTATACCTCTGTCAACTCTCCCAGCTTGGGTCATCCTGAATCCGAAATGAAAAGAACATTTGACCAAAGAGGGGCGATGAAAAGAGACTGCCATTGGAGGCCTTCTTAGGGACATATCCATCGGTTAACAATCCCACCAACTCTACTCTCCCTCCCCTTCAGTTCCTACCTTCCTCATAAGAGTTTATAAGATTTTATCAAATACTGTGCTGAATGAGCTACTGATAAGTCATGTATAAGGATTTAGTATCCTCTTAAAATACTTCGAGGGAAGAGAAATTTGTTTCTTATTCTTTTTTTTTTTTTAAGATTTTACTTATTTATTTGAGAGAGAGCAAGCACGGGCAGGGGAGAAGGGCAGAGGGAGAGGGAGAAAAAGGCTCCCCGCTGAGCAGGGAGACATACATGGGGCTGGATCCCAGGACCCCAAGATCATGACCTGAGCAGAAGGCAGTTGCTTAACTGACTGAGCCACCCAGGTGCCCCTGTTTTTCATTCTTTTATCCATTTGATTGTCTCATATTTGTGAGCAAGAGCTCACTCCCTGTTAGCTGAGAAGCTCTGGGCAAGTTACTTAACCCATCTGTGCCTTCATTTTCTAATCTGTTAAAACAGGGATAATAGCTTCACAGAGCTGATGTAGACATTAAATGAGCTAGCCAAGCTAAGTTGCTTAAAACGGTTTCTGGCATATGATAAACACCAAATAAATGTAAAATACCGAGTCCTGCTGTGAACTCCTTCGTGCTTGCTCCCTCTCGGTTCTTGGGTCAGACTCCCTTTCATGTTTGAGTTTTGTCCCTTGGCCCCACTTGCCTGCAGACTGCTTGCAAATGCCTTCCCCTCCAGCAATCCGGGGCTCCCTCAGGGTGCTCGCCAGTTCCGATGAAAATCTGCTGCCTTCTCCTTTCTCCCTCTCTTTGCTTATTTGCAGTTTGATCACCTTGGTGGCATTTTTAAGGCCCTCTTGCCATGCCTCCTGTCAGGGTTGGAAGTCCTTCCTGGCAGGTGCGTGCAGCAGCCCCCTCTGAAGGCCGTGTGACAGCTGCCCACAGCCAGAGAAGTGGTTTGCAGTTTCCTGTTGTTGGCAGTGCCCGGAGGCAACTGCCTCACGTCACCCAGACCCCTAAACTGGAAACCATCACTCTCCTCCTGTCCCTTGTTTCCCATCAGCCTTCATATTAGGATCCAGTACGTTCTTTCCCACTTCTTTCCTTGCAAATTTTTTTTCTATAAATGGATTCAGGGTCTGAGGATTCCCCCACCCCAATTCCCTACTCCCCAGCATACACGCAAACACACACACACACCTTAAAAAAACTGGGATTATTATCAAAGGGAGAAGTTTTCTCTCCACCCCACCTTTTCATTCCTTCACATTCTCAAGGCCACCCCAGGGCCACCATGAGCCCCAACTCCCGGGGAAACCATTTGAGTAGAATACACAGTAAATGGTGACCCCCCGAATTGTGCAACACAGCAACATGGCCCAACTCTCTGCGGCTGGGTCCTCCTGGCCTCCACGCCGTCTCTTCTTACAGACTCCTAATTCTTGGTAGCAGAGTACGTGGCTGGCTTAGAGCAGTGCACTAAGTTACTGACGTGGGTAGGTGGGGAGGGGGTAGAAAACCACCTTGCTGACACAGAGACAGCACTTGGAATGCCCAGGACTCAGTGTGACGGCTGGCCAACTAAGGGGAGGGACAGTGGGAGGAGCCTAAAGGGTCTCTGCCCCTTCCCAGCCCGGGAGCCATAGTCTCTTTGCTGAGCAGCATAAACCAACAGGAGCCCCTGGCTTCATAGCTGGAGGCCAGGAAGGCCAGCCCACCTCAAAGAAGAGTCTAGAGGGGGAAAGGATGCTGGGCATACGTGTGTGGTATGGTTGTGTCCAGTTCCGAATTAATAGGGCCACCTCCCTAATGGATTGGGTAGGAAAAGGGTTGGCAGCCATGCGATCTTGTAGTTCCCAAGTGTTTTGGTTGGGCAAAGGGCTGACCCCCCAGCCTCAGCTCTCTCTTGACAGGGTACTCGGTTCCTTTCTTGACTCAGAATCAGTGGCCCAGGGATCTGTTCCGGGCTCTCCCTCTCCAGTCACTCACCCCAAATTTTCTCTGTGGCACTTCCACATGCTAGAATGGAAGCTTCTAGAAGATAGGGCCTTTGCCTCAGAGCCTAGAACAGTGCCTGCCCAAAACAAAGTAGCCCTTGGGAGAAAGTGTTTGAGGGAATCAGTGAATGGGTGGGAGGGCAATAGCCCAGTCTCACTGAGTGAGCTGGAAAGGACTTCGGAGATGGTCTAATCTTTTCCTCTAATTTTTCATGGAAGGAAATTGGGAGCAATCCAGAGCTATTAAGTGACTTCTCAGGTTTGACACTGGAACTGGATTTTGCATTTTTCAAGGAGCTATCAAGGCCCACTATCCCCATTTGACTTTCCACACACTCCGTAGGGAGTGTTAGATGGGTGGAAGGGTGGCCGAGAGAGGCCGGGTCAGTTGCTCAGGGTCACACCACCAGAATTTAAACCCAGGTTTGTCTGACTCCAGAACTGCTGCTTTAAACCATTGGATTGGGGATGATGAATATGTTTCATTTCAAGAGCCAAGTGCAATTAACTGGGCCTGCTCCCGGGGGCCACCATTTTGAGGAGGAGTCTGAGGCGACATCCAGGTTCAGAAGGCAAGCATGCATGACTGATTAACCATGTCTACCATGGGCAGAGGGGCAGGAACGGCAGGGTCTGCCATCCCTAGGCCTGGAAGGTGTTGCAATATACAACATTAGGCTCCTTATCCAGGACTCTTTCTCCCTCACCCTACTGCTTCTGAAGCCAATATTTCTACAGTTCCTGTCCCAACAACCAGAAGCCTCTGGGAAGGCTGCCAAGCCCTGCCAAGTTGGGAGTGAGCAGAGCACTGTTAGAAAGGAACTGAACGCACATTTGGTTATTCCAGAATCTCTTGTCCATCACGCAGGGCTCAGTGTCGCCTCCATGCTGGAAGGGCACGAGTATGTTAATGAGAGGAGGACAGAGAATCAAAAACCATTTATCTCTACTTTTAGTGGGATTCTGTGACCTTTTGACACACACTTACTTGGGGTCCTGTTTTGCTCAGAGTCTGCTGAGAGCAGGGAACCTCCCTGACACGTGCGATGTGATGGCAGGACTGGAGAAGCATTTGCGGCCAATGACTACAAGGCAGAGCCCGTCTGCACAGAATGGAGCACGGGCTGTGGAGGGAAGGCCTGGCCACGCAAGGCTGGACTGCCAGGAGTTAGGTCAGGGACCCCACAAAGGCTTATTGCGTCCTGAGCTTAGGCAGTAAAATGCCTCACCTCACGCAGGCCTGCCACAGGTTTAGTGACGGCCATTTCCATTGGCTCCCACCTGCTTGGACGTGTTCTGCACGGTGTTGAATAAGATGGGGTCTGGACATAGACCCTGAGTTCAAAGAGACTCCACTCCAGGTACGGAACCAAGACCAACACAGCCTTCATGAAGGCTCGCAGGATGGCCCGGGGCCTCTCCAGTTTCGCCTCCCGCCCCTCCTTCACAAGCAGCCTATCTTGATGCAAAATGTATTTTCTCGGAGTTCCCCTGATGTTCTGGGTTGCCTCACAGCTCCGTGCCTTTGCTGACTCTCCTAGGCTACCTGGCAAACAGCTCTTCACAGCTTTGAATCTGTCCGTGCCCCTCAGCAGCTAGGAGACCTGGGCAAGTTTAACTCTCTGCTTCTGTTTCCTCATCTGAGAAAGGGGATAATAATCATCTTACCTGTAGAAATAAAATGAGTTAATACATATGAAGCACTTAGAAGCATGTTCAGCACTTCAGCGCTAGGCAAGAGTCGGTAATGATCATTACTCATCCTTCAAGACTCAACTTGAACTCCATCAGGAAGCATTGCAAAAAAACACCCTAAAGACAAAAGATTGCCTGGAAAAGATATTTGCAACATACGACAAGGGACTGGGTTCCTTAGTTTATAAGGAACAATTATAAAGCTGTAGGAAGACAATAGTTCCATAGAAAAACGCCCAATAAACAGGAATGTGTGGGTCACAGAAAAAATAATAATAATAATACAAGTGGTCAATAAGCAAGAAGAGATGCTCGGTTTCACTCCTAACTGTGCAAGTCAAAGTAGCAAGGCATTATTCGCCTATCAGCTTGGCAACATTTTTAAAGTTTGTTAATACTCAGTCAATGTCAGCCAGGATGGGAAAACTAACAGTTTGCGTGTGCACTTAGAGGGCGTATGATTTCTGCAGCCATTTTTTAAATAAATAAATGATTATTTTTATTTTTAAGGGTTTATTAATTCATTTTAGGGAGCATGAGTGGGGCGATGGGCAGAGGGAGAGAATCTCAAGCAGACTCCCTGCTGAGTACAGAGCCCAACACGGGGCTTGATGCCACAACCCTGAGACCATGACCTGAGCCAAAACCAAGAGTCAGACGCTTAACTGACTGAGCCACCCAGAAGCCCCTGCAGCCATTTTAGCTGCATATTCTGAAAATATTTATCAAAACTAAAACTATATGTTTCCTTGAGTCCAGCAATTTTCCCATTGACTTTGATATCCTCACAAAAGAACATCCGTATATGTCACTAGCATATTCTGAGTTTCTAGAACTGTGCCTGGCATACAGAGATGCTCAATAAATATTTGCAGAGTGGACACACCAAGATGTTCATTATAGCAATGTTTGTAATAGACAAAAACTGAAAGTAACCTGTCCCCCAACGGGGTGGACTTTAAATAAATGATTGGAGAAATCTACACTTGTTAAAACAATATCTTACCTCCGCATATTTGGATTCAGGAAGATTACTAATAGATAAGGTGAAAAAAAACCCACCTAAAAACATCAAAATGCAGGGGCACCTGGGTGACTCCTTCGGTTAAACGTCTGCTTTCAGCTCAGGTCATGATCCCAGGGTCCTGGGTTCGAGCCCCACATCAGGCTCCCTGCTCAGCAGGGAGTCTACTTGTCCCTCTCCCTCCACTTCCCCCCCTCCCGTGAGCTTATGCTCTCTCTCTCTCTATCAAATAAATAAAATCTTTAAAAAGAACCCATCAACATGCAGAACCATAAACATTTTACAAAATCATTGGTGTGAATAAGAAAAAATATGCATATATACATATTCAAATATAGTATATGCATTGTTTTCCTTGGAAAGATACCTTGTAAGCCGTTTATAATTCCTTTGTGAAGGATCAGGGACAGGGAGGTAGGCAAGGAGAGAGAATTTTAGATTCATTTTACACTTTTATATTTGAAATGTATTATGTTATGGGCCGCCTGGATGGCTCAGTCAGTTGAGCATCTGACTCTTGATTTGGCTCAGGTCATGATCTCAGAGTCGTGAGATTGAGCCCTGCGCTGGGCTCCCCACTGAGCACGGAGTCTGGAGTCTGCTTAAGATTCTCTCCTTCTCCCTCTGCCCACCCCCCAACTTACACGTGCATGTATCCGCACACATGCTCTCACTCTAAAAAAACAAAACAAGAGAAAGAACTGTATTCTGTCTTTCACTGCATACGCGTGTTGGCTTTCTTTTAAAATAAAATTTTTAAATAAATATTTTAAATTATTAAATTAAAATAAATATTTTTAAATATAAATATTGAATATATAGTAAATTACAGGATAAATAAACCAGCACGCCTTCTGTCTTGCAGTAGCTGACAGTGCCTCTCTTACGCCTGCCCTGTCTGTCTCTCAGCCTCCTTCCAGCTTCCCGCTCCGGCCTCCCGCTCCAGCACTGACGAGCCCAGGCCATTCCCTGCACATCCTCCATGGGCTGCTGGCCCCTCTGCTTCCCGTGTTCCCCTTCCTCCAGTCACCGTGCTCTGTAAGGCATTACCCCCATACCCTATTCCCAGAGGGAGCTGGTGCCCTTGCAGGGTCCCCCGCAGTGCCCCGTACACACATCTGTCCCTCTACTTCTCCACTAACTTGAAATTCATCTGTTTGTTTGGAAGGAGCAATTGTAAGAGATCTTCAGTACAGACCCATTCTTCCCTGTCTCTGTGACCTCCACTCAGTCCAGTGCTTCTTACGTGAGAGGCTCTCAATACCTGTTGGAAAGATGCGTATTGGGGGAGAATGTCTTGTCTGGAAAATTGTGGAAAAAACCTCTGAAGCCTTGGAATGACTAACGCTAGAACGCATGCATAAAAAGAGGACAGTACTGCTGGCAAAACTGGCCAAAGAACCTGCTTCTCCAGGAGCATCTTGTCAGGAATAGTTGGTTCCAGTGCCAAAAACTCAGCCCCAGATTGAGCAGCTTTCTCCTGGATCTCCCTTGCTCGTCTCAGACTGTTCGGCTTCCGTCGGCAGGCCCATCGGGGCAGCCCTAGCAAGGTCGCAGAGTCTTGGAGGAGAGAGCGGGTCTGAAGTTTCTTCGCCCCACAGCAGCTACCTCGTGATAAAACCCCTACCCAGCGGGACAGTGCAGGTGGTGCTGGGGGAGGTTAGAAGCTGCTGTGAGAACTAGAAGATGCTGGCAAAGAATCTCTAGGTACAAATGGATTTCCAGGGAAGATGAGCACTTGAGAGAGGGAGAAGAGACAGCTGATTAGGAGAGAGTTGAAAGTTTTTAAGGCCAAAAGGGCAAAAATAGTAGAGTCAATCAAAGTTTCAAAGCTGCCCTTAAAGCTGATTTTCTGGCAATTTCGCGGGACTTCGTTCTTCCCTGAAGGAAAAGTCTCCTGCGTGTGGATCAGACAAGTCAGGATTCTGAGGCCCCCAGATATGTCTGTACGTAGAAGCAGGTACGTGGGATGAAGGACGGCCAAGGGGAGGCTGTGAGGAGTTGGGTGGGAAGGTCAGGTTGAGACAGTCCTGCAGACCTTGCTCTCCATTTTCTTGAGCTCCTTGCCCTCCTCCCCCAGCTCCCTCTATCTCTGTTCTGGCCCCGACTTTTGACGCACAAAGCTCACTGTGGCTTTGGCACCCACAGCCTGAGCAGATTCAGTCGTGTGGCCCAGGCCCTCTGTGAGGCGAGGTGCGCAGCCACAGTGAAAGCATGTGCACTGGAGGGGTTCAGTACGATGGTGCCTAATCCCAGCTCTGCCATTCACCTGCCGCGTGACCTTGGGCCGGCAGCTGCTCTCTCTGTGGGCCAACTCCATATGCAGTCTCGTGAACGTTCTCGTCCACATTCTAAACTTGACACATTTTCTGAGACTCTGAACTTCCAGAAGCACTGGAGGTCACCCAGAGAGAATAAAGGTTTGCTGAGTGATGGAAATTCAGCAAATACATCTTTCGTCTCTCACCAGGGATCTTGTAAGCAATCATTGGACCATCTCACCCATAGTTTCTAACTTAATCACAGGACATGTATTGAAGGCTTATTATATGTTAAGGAACTGGGTTAATATTTTAGAACAACCAGTGAAAATAATAATATTAACAGCAATATGTTGGGGGCGCCTGGGTGGCACACAGTTAAGCGTCTGCCTTCGGCTCAGGGCGTGATCCCGGCATTATGGGATCGAGCCCCACATCAGGCTCCTCCGCTCGGAGCCTGCTTCTTCCTCTCCCACTCCCCCTGCTTGTGTTCCCTCTCTCACTGGCTGTCTCTGTCAAATAAATAAATAAAATCTTTAAAAAAAAAAACAGCAATATGTTGAACGCTATTACATATGTTATATCCCTTAGCCTTCCGTTCTGGGGAGGTAGGTATTACCACCCCCATCTCTATAGAAGAAAACAGAAGCTTTAAGAGATTAAGAATCCTGGCCCAGGACACACAGTGAGTAAACAGCAGGGCCAAGAGAAAAACCCACCGTGATCCGACTCCAGAACCTGAGCACTTTACTAGGATTTACTGACTCTTCTGGAGATAATTATAAGAGGCTTAGGAAGAATAAATAATTGTTCCACGAACTGACACAACAAATACGCTGCCAGTCTAAGCGCTGCTCTCTTCCCTCACCAGGTTTATTTTGCAGCCAAACTGGAACTTCCCACCAGCACCCCCTCACTCAGCCGCTGGCTTGATTGCTGTTACGCAACTCATGAGGATGGGTGGATGGCCTGCCCATCCAGTGGGCTCGGTACCCCAACGCTTCACGCCATTTTTGTTCTCTTTATGCAGATTATCATAAGCAGCTTTTCACAGGAAGGGAAATGGACCTATTTCACAATATTTCCCAGAATTTGGATATCACCTGCTGAGCTCAAGGAACCTAAGAGCCCTCGGCTTTGTTTTGTGGTTGCTGTTTAAACTCAAGGGCTGCTGAGCTGCCTGATAGACAAAGGGGCAGATGACAGTTTAACTTCCAAAGGTCCAGGTGCCAGGAACCAGGGAGTTCTTGCTCTGTGGCTGAGCCCTGGGCCCCAGGATAGAAGGAGAGGCTCAAGTCACCTTGGGTGGCCCTGGAAGCCCCGGGGTCCCTGCAGAAGGCCTGGAAGCCAATAGAGTTAGTTACCTCCCAGGAGCCAAGTGGCAGGGACAGAAGGAGAGAGGCTTGTTTCAGGATCATGAGTTTACAAACTGCTGATCTGAGGCCCTGAAACAACATTGTGCACACAGATGTGGAGAAAAAGAAAAAAAGCTTAACTGACGTAAGCCACTGGTGGTCATAGATAACATATCAGACTTGAACACAGACTCCGTGAATGCAAAGCAACTCTTGCGAGAGAATAATAGAGTTGAATATAGAGTGGATAAAGGGCAGATCTCGTAGATGGCTGGGAGAGAAGTGCCATCTGGCTTAGTGGCCCCTTAGGATAGGTCCCAGGAGTGAGGTGGTAAGGACATCTATTGGGAGCCACCTACTAAAGAATTCCAGAGTTACCACTGCTCAGAGGACCTCAGCCAGGTTCCATGCTGCACGTGAGCAAGCTAGACGCAGGGGAAATGACTTGCCTAAGGTCACCTAGTGGTAGAGAGACTGCAACCAGCCTGCTTCTCCCTCTCCCTCTGCCCCTCCCCCCTGCTTCTGTATGCACTCTCTCGCTCTCTCTCTCTCTCAAATAAATAAAATCTCTTTAAAAAAATTTTTTTAAAAACCCTATAGTGACCATCTCCGTAGCTACTAGCATTGCACCCTAGTGATTCAGCCTGAGTGGTGGGGACAGAGCTTGTCCTGTCATCTGTAAGGTATTTGTCATATGCAGAGCTGTTAAAGGGCCCATGAGGGTTTCACCTGAAGGGATGAAGGGGTCAGATTGACAGGAGGCAGATAAAGAGGGCCTCCTCCCCCGACACCAGGCGCACTCACACAGAATGAAGGAGCACCTGCTGGGAGAGGTGTAAGGGGGGCTGCCCGTGAGGACAGCACTAAACAACATTCCCCCTAAGGTCTCAGCACCGCCGAGACTTTATGATGCTTTCTACGTGATAAACAGCCCAGGAAACAGAAGCGTGTCCCCTTTCTTGAATGTAAGGTCCACACAGACAGGCATTTTTGCGAGTTTCCTTTCTCGCCACCATCAGCCCAGCGCCTAGAGCTGGACCACAGCTCGTGGGCCAGTCCCGTGCACAGCCTGCTTTTGTAAATAAAGTTTTACTGGAATACAGCCACGTATTGTCTACAACTGCCTTCACACGGCAATGGCCGAGTTGAAGCTTCATGACTGACCATATCTGCCATGAAGCTGGAAATATTTCTTGTCTGGTCTTTTCTAGAAAAATTTGACAATCTCTGATCTAGAATGTTGCCTACATCACAGCAGATGCTTAACAAACATTTGATAAATGAACAAACTATTTACTCTGTTGGTGCCACAAAGGTGCAGAGAGACCTTAGCTTAGAACGTACAAGTACAAAACAAAATGGGCATGGAATTCAGAGCTGACTGATCCGGACTTGAACCCTGGTTCTACCACCTACGAGTGGTGTGAACTTAGGCAAATTATTTCCTCTCTCTGCGTTTCATGAGCCTCATTTGTAAAAAAGCAATAATGCTAGCCTTTAAGATGAAAGAGCAAATCACATACAGCACAGAAAGCTCAGAGCCTGGCTCGGTCAACTGCAGAAGACGTTACCTACTCATTAATGACTTCGAGGGGTCTTCTGTGTGAGAGGTTGACATGGGACCATTGGACACTGGGGAACAGAGTCAGCCATCAAAGGCCTGAGTTCTCCACAGAACGAAGGGAAAGGGCAAATTCAAAGATGATTATCAGGCAGCTCACCATTTAAACTTGTAGAAAGCGACCAGTCAGCCAATTTACATATGATGATATTTAAGATAGTGAATGAATAGGCAAGATTTAATTGGCTATGGATTTCAGGTGTTTTTCCACCAGTGAAAACTAATGATCCATCCGTGTTCTCTCATCTATTCCCCTGATGACCAATTGCATACAATCGGCTGGAGTCTGGGCTGAGCAGCCTGAGGTCATGGAAACCCACGGTAGTTACCCAGTCAGAGAGGGACTGACCATGGCCCTCTGCACCAGCTGGCAATTGAATTCTCAAGGAGGCACGTATTTTCTCATATGAGGCAGCGGTGGCCCCTTTGTGTGGTGGGTGGTGTTAATTCACATGGGTAATTTTTCTCTAGCAGGAACTCTTAATGTACCCTAGGTATTCTGGCAGTCTCCAAGCTCTCTGATTCCCCAGGCTAAACCAGAAACAAAATAATCATGGGCAACTGCAAACTCACACCAGCAGGAGGCGGAGTCAGAATCACGCAGGAGCTTAGGACTGAGAATGCCCGTGTCCACAGTTTCCCTGCTTCTGAGATTTTGCAAACGCCACCCCCCACCCCATGCCTGCTTTCAGTAATATATCAGTACATGGGTTTTTTTTTCCTCTCACATGGAGACAGACATGGCAATTTCTAGAACCCTTTGGGACTAGCTGGCAAGTGCATGTTCCCGTGTGAGAACTTACCCCTCGTTCTTGCTCATAGGCGTGAAGTCCCGATCCCCAGCTCTCATTAAACGCGGCTCATCTCCGCCAGGTAGAATTCGACTACGGGTGTCTCTAGGGTCTGAGAATTGGCTGTGTTTGTTCTATGGAATACAGGTTTAATAACAAGGAAAACTGAAGCGATAGCATCCAGATTTACATTTGTTTGTTTTGTCTTCTTATGTATCAGGACCCAGGACACTGTAATCTGCTAAGAATTTTCTATCTTCATAGTTGTCTCCTGGGCCACCTCCCTGTGACCTTCAATGGTAAACATCAACTATCAGCTGGTAACTAGACAGCCATCTGCCACAAAGCACATTCCAAAATAGCCACACATTTTGTATGTCCCACCAGGAACTCAAGCATGTTTCTCTATCCTTCCAGAAAGCACAACACAAGCCCCCCAGGGCTCCTGTAAATATCCATAGACCAATTTCAAATCATGTGAGGAAGAAACCTTCGAGTAGGAGAGTTTGGTGGCCGATAGCTAGTGGTAGAAGCTTTGGGTGAGAAAGTCGAGGTTAGTCCCAGGTTCCACACTCACGCGTGAACTCAGGATCCACACCTTCCTTCTGGGATTCTCTCCATCCTCACGTGGGCCACACTCCCTTCTCTCAAGCAATTAAACTTTGAAGCATCTTACACTTCATGTTACAATAACTGAGCCAAAAACATAGATGACCCCCAATCCAGGAATTCCCATGGTTAACAAAAAAAAACAAACAAATCTTCAATTTCCTTACAAGGCAATAACAAAGTTGATGGCATTTGTCCAGGTGAAGAGAGACAAGACAGAGGGCTGGCAAGGACTGGGTCCTTCCCTCTGACTCTACTTGCTCTCAGTCACCCACCGAACCATCTCGATGTGGACCAAGATCAAAGGCATCAGTGACCTTCCACAAGAAGGTGGCTTTTCTTCATAAAGTGGGGGGTCCCTACACGAGTCCGGAGGGCTGAGTTAATGATAGGGTATGGAGTTGCAAGGTTTTACAGGAGCCTCCGGCAATATTTTGCCCCAGAGCTCAAGAAGACATTAGCAGAGCCTTTCTGGACATAACACTGTGCTCTGACCTTGAGGGCTGGCCTCTTCGGTTTCCAGGGAATACCCACACCCATGAAGCTGAAGGCTTGTTCTGCTTAGCCTGACCCACACCTGACCAGCCTCACCCTGTCACCACCTCAGTCCAGGCACTGGCCTCATTTTTGGTGGAGTAGAGAGCTCTTTCTCCCTGGATAACCCACAGCCCTCCCTGCCCTCTCTTGATGTCCTCACCCAAATCCAAATTGTGCCTCTCCACTGGCACCTGGATAATGTCCTAGAGCTCTCCTCTGCTCCCAAGCTGTCGTCTTTTCCCCATTGGCTTGATCCTTTCTGTCCTGGGCTCGCTTCCAATCATTCTCCCAAGTCACCAGGCCAATTCTCTGTGCCCTGCCCTCAGCCAAGTATCTATTTTCCATTCCCCAGTTGCCTCCAGAAACACCTCCTCTCCTCTTAGGCTCTCCCAGGCCAGTGAGAAGACAGGTAAGGAGGTTTTCGCTAGTCCATTCCAGCTAATCTCTTAGACTCCACTCCCAAAATGTACTTACCTGAGGACAAAGCCAAACCAACAGAAAGGAATGGAGTTGGAGTGGGAAGGAGTGAACAAGATTGCTAGGTAGGGGCAGGTACATCTCCGCACCTTCTTCTCCCACCCGAGCCGGGCTGCGGGGAGACTGGGCCTGAGAACTTAGGCAACCTCAGGAGGGCAGGCAACAGATGTGTGCCTGGAACACCCTCTCTTGAAATGCACCTACTCATGTTGCCGTGCATTACTCACCTAGTAGGTGAGAGGTCATCATGGAATGCAGGTTTGCTTTTGGCCTGATTCCTGTTCCACTTACCCCACTTCCATTTTCTTATTTCTTTCTCACCACTTTTAGCTACTTCATTTTTTTTTTGGTAATCACCCAAACAAGCCACCAGAGTTCTTTCTGGAACAAGCCGGCCTTAATTACATCTACTGCCATGCACAGAAACAAATGTCCCCCAGACAACTGAGAACGCACATGAACCAGCAGCTGGGGACACAGGTGAGTGACACACAGAGATAAGCACAAAACGAGGTGTGTGTCCAGAAATAGCCCAAAGTACTCGTCCAGGGGAGCCCCAAGGATAAGCATAGTGACATCTGCAGGTGCATTTAGAGCACTGGGTGAGAGGGCTCCTGGCTGGTGCTCTCTGGGCACAAGGGTGACTGAGAGCAGAGGTGAGAGCTGAACAGGAACGAGGGAGACAGGCAGAAGAGAGGGACATAGAAGGTAGGAGAAGCACTAATAGTGAAGAGGCCCCAGGGGCGTGCTGCTTGATTGGTATTATTACGGTCTTGAGGTGTCCGTCCAGATTGGTTTGTCTGTCTTAGGCTCTAAACCTCTGGAGGACAGGACTGTATTCCCACTTAGCACTAGTCATGGGTTTGTTGACTGGCTAAATGACTTGATTGCCAGAATTGGAAGGAGCCACAATATGACACCGTGTTTTCATTGGTTGTTTCATGGTTGTCTGCCCCAAGAACACAAGAGGCCTGAGCATTATTCATGTTTGTGTTTTCAGAATTTAGAACCATGCCAGCATATCACAGGTGCTCCAGAAATACGGATTGAGAGAATGAGTGAGTGTGAGCCTGAAGAGTGGAGTCCAACCTCGCCTCCATCCCCAGCAACCCCTCCCATCCCGGGGCATCCCAGGCAGCTGTCAAGCCTCTGACTAATCGACAATGCAGAACTCCCTACGCGTGGCTCCTCCGGGCATTTGAGTTTGCAACCTCTCAGGTGAACACTATTATAATTCCCATTTTATGGGTGATAAAACTGAAGCCCAGAAATTTGCAAATGCTATCTGTGTGGCGTTGCTAGCAAGAGGTAGTGCCAACACTGGTCTTCCAGGACCCAGAGCCCTTGTTCTTAACCAGCGGGTGAATCCCTGCACGCTTCCAAGCTGTGGGACCCTGACGTCATCAGTTGAGTGTTCAGGCAGAAGCTTCCTCACCTGTAGAGATAATAAAACCTACTTAACACAGTTGTGAGGTTCCGATGATATAAATGCAACAATAAGCCAAGAAATGGTAGCTACACTTTCCAAGGGACTTACCCTTAAAATTTGAAGGAAAGAAGCACATGGAGAGTTGTCTTATCTAAACCAATGAAACCAAGGTAAGAAGTTATACTCAGGTAGGGGCGCCTGGGTGGCACAGCGGTTAAGCATCTGCCTTCGGCTCAGGGCGTGATCCTGGCGTTGTGGGATCGAGCCCCACATCAGGCTCCTCTGCTATGAGCCTGCTTCTTCCTCTCCCACTCCCCCTGCTTGTGTTCCCTCTCTCGCTGGCTGTCTCTATCTATGTCAAATAAATAAAATCTTAAAAAAAAAAAAAAAAAAAAAAGAAGTTATACTCAGGTAAAACCGCCTCCTTCAACTAAAATAATGATTCAGTTCTTCATCTATTTACCCTTCAACAAATATACCGCAAGGGTCTTTTGTGTGCCACTTGGTACCAAAGGATAGGAGAGCCTAGTGGGAAAGTGAACGTCAAGTCAGAAGGCTTAGCCTGACAGCCTCACTCATATGTCTACTGGCTGAGTGATTTGGCACAAGTCACTTAACCTGCTCCGCTCTGTGTTCTGAACTGTAAAATGGGAATGATAATGCCTCACCCACACAGCTGTGAAATTTAAGTGAGATTTATATTCAAAAATTAAGCAGACCCGTTCTCTGATGCAACGCACACACAGATAACATTGCAGCAACTATTCCCATCGTTGCCCAGCGAAGGATGGCGTAGTGCGAGCAGTCTAGCTGGCTTTGCAACAGCAGCCGTAGCACGGATTTCAACCTCAGATTACTGTATTATTTATTGGAGAAGGGAAGAAATATTTCATCACTGATGCTCAGAATTTCCAGTGCAAGCTAATAATAAAAGAGCAAACAGACTCTTAATCTGCCTTATTATTGTTTTAAATTTCCTCCAGGCAATGCACTCCTTACTGATTACACTGGAACAGACCACTCCCATGACCAGCCATTGGTAAGCAAATGAATTATATCTTTGTGCCCGAGTATTCAGGTGATCATCAGAATTAATTGGCAGTTATAAATCACATTTATCGTAACCCCTTTAGATTCTGTGCATAGAATCAATAGGCTTTGTTAGAAGGCAGCAAACATCCCAGTTAATCCCATCAAAAAGTCCATGGGGGCGCCTGGGTGGCTCAGTCGGTTAAGTCTCTGCCTTTGGCTCAGGTCATTGTCTCAGGGTCCTGGAATCAAGTCCCACATCCGGCTGCCTGCTCAGCGGGGAGTCTGCTTCTCCCTCTCCCTCTGCCCCTCCCCCTGCTCATGCTCTGGTGCTCGCTCTCTCTCAGATAAATAAATCTTTTTTTAAAAAGTCCATGGGTTTTTCCTATTCTAAAAAATTTTGACTGAAGTATCATATAAAGAAAAGCACATATACCATTCAGCTTGCTGAGTGCACTCACGTAGCCAGAACCCAAATCAATAAAGAGCACATTGCCAGTACTCCAGAAGCCTCTTCATTCCCGCTTCCAGTAACTGCCCTTTGCCTTCCTTCAACACCTCAGAGATCTTTCTGAACTGTGAATCTGATCATGCCACCCCTCTCTTTAAACCTGCCACGAGTGTTTTCACTGCCCTTAGATTCGAATCAATCAAAACTCCTTCACCTGTCTATGTCTGTGCTTAACGATCCAGGCATGCCAAACTTCCTTGCTTTTGCTGAATAAACTATGTGCTCTCTCTTCCCTTTGTCTTTTCAAAACTATATATAATAGCTCCATTGGGATAGAATTCCTATACTGTGCAAGTCACCCATTTAAAGTGTATAATTCAGTGGTTTGTAGGGTATTCATAGAGTGGTGTCACCATCACCATTCCCAGTTTTAGAACATTCCCATCACCCCAGAAAGAAACCCAGTGCCCATTAGCAATCACTTCCCATTTCTTCTCAACCCCCCTGATAATCTGTGTTCCGCCTCTATTGATTTATCTGTTTTGGACATTTCATGTAAATGGAATACAATTATGCCTCCTCTTTTTGGACTGGCTTCTTTTACTTAGTGTGACATTTCCAAGGTTTATCCATGTTGTACCATCTATCAGGACTTCATTCCTTTTTATTATGAATAATATACCATTGTAGCAAAATGCCATTTTTTTATCCATTCGTCAGTTGACTGACATTTTAATTGTTTCCACTTTTGAGCTATGATGAATAAAGCTGCTATGACTGTTCACGTCCACGTTTTTGTGCAGACACATGTCTTCATTTCTCTTGGTTATACACCTAGGAGTGGAATTGCTGGGTCATACAGTCACTGCTGTGTGTTTTAACCTTTTGAGGAACTGCCAATCTGTCTTGGAAAGCATTGGCTCCATAGTACGTTCCCACGCACAGTATATGATATCCTTTATAACACTTGTTGTCACCAGGCTTCTTTCTTACAGCCAGCCTGGTGTGTGAAGTGACATCTCCTCATGGTTTTGCTTTGCATTTCCCTGATGACTAATGTAATGATGCTAAGCAGCTTTTCACGTGCTTTATTGGCTCTTTGTAGATCTCCTTTGGAGAAATATCTATTCAGATCCTTTGCCCATTTTTTAATCGAGTTTTTTCTTATTGACTTGAAAGAGTTCTTTATGTTGTCTAAATAAAAGCCCCTTATCAGATATATGACTTACAAATATGTATATAAAATAGAGAAACTGGGGGAGAGATTACTGTGGCTTTTAATTCAATGCCAAAGTGAGTCTCAAAGGAGTGGGACACACTTAGAAGAGAAAGCAGTGAGGCCAGGACACAGAGGGACATCTCAAAGAAGAGGCTTTTCTGAGAGGCACCTTGCAGACTGAGTCGACGGTAGGATGGGAAGATCCATGGCTGTAATGCTGAGACCCTTATCGTTCAACAGTAGGTCAGACCTTATCATCCATTCCCATCAGATCCACAGTATTTACCGAGGACCCACCCTCTGCCAAGCGTTTCCAGAGGCAAAAAGAAATAAGACAGTTCCTCTCCTTCGAGGAGTTTACAGCCACAGTGGGTGAGAAAGACGGATAAACAAACATCAGGATTTGCAATTCAATGTACTAAGTACAAGTGCAAGCGTTACAGAAGCGTGGGCAAGGGAGGTTAGTCTTGGACCACTTTGACTTTCAGATGATTCATTAAGTCAGGGAGGCTTAGTCTGAGACCTTTGAATAGAATTCATGGGACTGTTAATCAGGATGAGAAAAAAAATTCATCTTTGTTTTTAATACCCGAAATTTATATTTGGCATTCTCTCCCCTTAGGCGTGTAAGGAGCAAACCATAGTAGTATTTGCAGCAGTCGTGACTTGGTCATTAAAAAGAGCAGATATTTATATATTCTATTAAATTGTTGTGGATCTTGAGGTAATATTTATGTCACCACTTCAAAATCATGATAGTTATTAGACCCACTAATAGATCTTGTAATTTAATGTGTTAATAAATTAGTGTGTTATTATAGCCAAATCTGATTTCTTAAAATCCTGATTACTGTATTTCAATACAGTTGGTTTCCTTCATAATCCTGCATGTTTCCTTTGATGTGTTTATAAACCGAGAAGGGCTTCTGAGCTTAATCAACCACCAGAGGATAGATGGCACAAACTGGGTATTATACGAAACTAATGAATCATCGAACTTTACATCGGAAGCCGGGGATGTACTGTATGGTGACTAACATAATATAATAAAAAATCATTAAAAAAAAAAAAAAGGATAGATGGCACAAAAACGTTAAAAAAGCCTGCGTTAAAGAATTCTTCATTGAGGCTGGAGAGTGCGCTGAGCCTGGAAAAGAGACAGACACATAAGCAGATAATTTCAGTATAATAGTAAATATATGACAGGGGTCTGGATGAGGTACTATGGGAGAACAGAGAAAAGAAGGACTAATTCTTTCTAGAGCTTTCAAAGAAAGCAACAGGTAACATTTGAACTGACTCTTGAAATATGAATAAAGTTGAAGAGACCTTCGTGCATCAGGTCCAACCCTGTCTCCAGTCCTTGAGTCACCTCAATGGCATTCCATCACATGGATCCAGCCTCTACCCAAAACACTTGAACCTGGAGGCATGCATCCAGAGGCTGGCTAGACCTGGAGGTGGAAGGGAGAGGAGGACAGGAACTTGACAGACGGAGGCACGTGACAAAGCACAAGCCTGTATTTGTGGGGCCAAAAGGAGACCAGATGGACAGGAAGAAGTAAGACCACCAGCGGCTGTGGGCTGGGGTCACACGGGGGCAGGGGGGAGGACCCTGGTCTTGGGAATCCATCAAACCTGGGTTCCACTCTAAAATGGACAACTAATAACTTGTGTGACCTTAAACAAGTTACTTAATCTCTTTGAGCCTCTGTTCTGTCACATGTAAATATGAATTAATACCTATATTTCGGGGTTGTGGGGACCAAGTGATAGAGCATATGGAAAAGTACTTGGCACAGAGGAGACGATCAATAACCGTCAGAGCCTCTTCCTTTCAGTTTTGCCCAAAGCCAGCCTTTGCTACCCTTGTCCCTCAGTCGTTCATTTGACCTTGATTACTCATTCTCTAGGCCCGGTAATAACTAGATTTATTAACTTCTTACTATGTGCTTGACCTTGTGCTAAGCATTGTCTCTTTTCATCCTCGCCACATCCTATAAAGGTAGAAACCTCTATTTTATAGCTGAAGAAACTGAGGCTCAGGGACATCAAATGACATGATTTGCCCCAGGTCCCACAGCTAGGAACTGGAATTTAAACCCAGATATGGCTGACATTAAAGTCTCTGCTACACATTGTGCTGCTTCTAGGGAGACATTCGGAGATCACTCTGTTGGGTAGACCTTTAATTCGTCTATGAACATTTGAGCAAGGTCTAGAAAGCTGTGCTTTAATAAACAATGCCTAAAAACACCAAAATCAACAAAAGCAAAAAAGCAAAGAAGTAGGTTGGACAAGTGAGAATCCTTAAAAGGGAGATAATCTAACTAAATACTTCTAATAATAATAACAGCAATTTCTCGGGCACTGAAGAATGTCATCTTTGTTCCCAGACAGCCGAAGGCAACAACTGTAAGATTCGAGATCCTGAAGTTCTTCGTTAGGGTTTTGTGGTTAAAGTCACCTGGAATGGTGGTAATATCTCCGCTCACAATCTGTCCACACTGACATTAAGTTATGGAGATCCCAATCACAGAGACTAAAGCACTACTTGCGTAGTGTTTATGGTTTAGTAAACATTCTCATTTACAGGGTTATCTGCTGACACAACCCTAGGAGATACATAGGGCCAGGGTCATGTGTATTTTCAGAATAGGAACCTGAGACTCAGAGAAGCAAGGTGACTTACCCAACCAAGGCCAAAGAGCCAGTATGACAGAATCATGACTTAAACCCCATCCCCTGACCCCTTTCTCCAGGGCGATTCCTACCTCCACGAGCATCTCTATCCCAATCCAAGTTAGACAGGAGGTGGAGGCTCTTTGGAAGCACACGTCTAGATTCCGGTGAACTGTGTTGCATGATGGGTTGAAAGCAAACAGAAGATGGTATTCACAATACAAGTAAAAATCTAGCATTGAAGTAACTTTATTGAGATATACATCACATACCATAAAATACATGCTTTTAAAATGTATAATTCAGTGTTTTTTAGTACATTCACAAAACTTTGTTACCATAACCCCTAAATTCCAGAACATTTTTATCGCCATAGAAAGAAACCGACAGCTACTGCAGCCACTACCCATTTTGGATTTTTCACACCCTGGAAACCACTTACCTATTCTGTTTTTATGAATTTATCCTGCTGGCCATGTCATATGAACACAATCACTCAGTATGTGGCCTATGGTGTCTGGGTTTTTTTTTTCACTTACATCATCATGTTTCCATGGTCCACTCTCATTGTAGTATGTATCGGTACTTCATTCTTTTCATGGCTAAATAATATTCCATCATGTGAATACACCATATTTCATTTGTCCATTTATCAGTTAAGGGACATTTGAGCTGTTTCCACCTTGTGGTTTTTATGAATAAAGAATGAAAGCTGCTATGAACGTTCAGGTGTAAGTTTTTGCATGGACATATGCTTTCATTTGGGTATACGCTGAGGAGTGGAATTGCACAGGTAACTCTGTGTTTAGCTTTTTGAGGAACTGCCAGAATAAGGCAGCTCTTCATTCTATTTGTTCCTTTATTCTTCACACTACGATTCTATTCATATTATCTCCAAAGTGGCTACACCATTTTACACTCTGACCGCTAGTGTATGAAGGGTTCTATTTTTTCCACTTTCTCCCAGTCCTTGTTGTTATCTGTTTTTATTAGCATTACTAGTATATATAACCACCCTAGTGTGAAACGGTATCTCATTGGGGTTTTGATTTGCATTTCCCTGATGGGTAATGGTATTGGGCATATTTTTATGTGATCATTGGCCATTTGTATATCTTCTTTGGAGAAATGTCCATTCACATTCTTTGCCCACTTAATTGGGTTGTTTGTTTATTGTTGAATTGTAAGAGTTCCTTATACATTCTAGGTACAAGCCCTTTATTGGATATGATTTGCAAATATTTTCACTCATTCAGTGGGTCATCTTTTCATTTCCTTGACAACATCCACTTAAGAAACAAA
Organism: Ailuropoda melanoleuca; assembly: GCF_002007445.2. Taxonomy (NCBI): domain Eukaryota; kingdom Metazoa; phylum Chordata; class Mammalia; order Carnivora; family Ursidae; genus Ailuropoda; species Ailuropoda melanoleuca. The sequence goes on from NC_048219.1 coordinate 82,412,748, forward strand.
CTTAAAATTTTGATTAAGTGCATTTTGTCTGTATCGCCTAATCCAAGATCACAATGACTACACATATGTTTTCTTTTCAGAGTTTTATACTTTAAGCTTTTACTTTTCATTCCGTGATCCATTTTGAGCGAATTTTTGTATATGATGTGAGGTCGGTATCCAAATTCACTCTTTTGCATGTAGATATCTTGTTGTGCCAGTGCACTTTGTTAAAGACTAGTCTTGGGATGCCTGGGTGGCTCAGTTGGTTAAGGGTCTGCCTTCAGCTCAGGTCATGATCCCAGGGTCCTGGGATCGAATCCCGCATTGGGCTCCTTGCTCGGCAGGGAGTCTGCTTCCCCTCTGCCTGCCTCTCTCTCTCTCTCTCTGACAAATGAACAAAATCATAAAAAAAAAAAAAGACTAGTCTTTCCCCCTTTGAATTGACTTGGCGATCATGTCAAAAAACAATTGACCGTAAATGTCAGGGGTTCTTTCTGGACTCTCAGTTCTATTTCATTGACCTGTCTGTCTGATCTTATCCCAGTACTGCACTGTCTTGATTGCTAGAGTTTTGTATTGAGCTTTGAAATTCGGAAGTATAAGTGATCTCGCTGTGTTCTTGTTTTTCAAGATCACCTTGGCTATTCTCTGTCCCTTACACTTCAGTATGAAGTTCAGAACCAGCTTATCCATCTCTGCCACAAAAAAGGTAGCTAGGATTTTAAGTGAAATTGCAATGAATCTGTAGATCCCTTTGGAAGTACTGCTATCTTAACAATATTCATTCTTCCAATCCATGAACCTTGGCTGTCTTTCCATTAATCTAAAACTTCTCTAATTTCTTTCAGTGACTTCTGTAGTTCTCAGTATATACGGTCTTGGGTTACTTTTGTTAAATTTAGTCCTAAGTATTTTATTCTTTTTTATGCTAATATAAATGGGACTATTTCCTGTAGTATTATGATTTATAATATGAAATATATATTAGGTCTTCATCCCCTTTCCTAGCACACAGTTCCTAAACCCTTGTAATTTCCTAAGTTATTAGAGCAATAGGGTCATCTTTTGTTATAACATCTGGATTTTGTACTCAGTTCCTGAAGCGGCTCAGAGAAACTAAGATGGAATGGGTATCTTGTTATTTATAACAAGCCCCTTTCAGCCACACTTGATTTTATGTGAATGGGGGGACTTTGGGAAAGCCACTAAAGATGCAGGCTGGTTTCCAGGGGAACCAACCTTGAATAGAGGGTTGGATTTTTCAGTTCTGCCTCCCACCCTCTGGGGAGAGGAGAGGAACAGAAGGTTAAATCAATCACCAATGGCCAACGATTTATTTAATCATGACTATGTAATGAAGCCTTCATAAAACCCCCCAAAATGAGGTTTGGAGGGCTTCCCAGTTGGTGAACATATGGAAGTGGTTGGAAGGGGCGAGCTCAGGAGGGCATGGAAGCTCTGTGCCCTTTCCTCACACCTAGCCTTACGCATCTCGTCTACCTGGGTAGTCCTGAGTTGTATCCTTTCATAATAAACTGGTGATCTTGTAAGTAAAATGCTTTCCCGAGTACTGTGAGCCACTCTAGCAAATTAATCAAACCTGAGGAAGGGGTCATGGAAACCTGCAATCTACAGCCAGTTAGTCAGAAGCAATGTCAGGTAACAATGTGGACTTGCAATTGACATCCAAAGTTGGGGGCAAGGGGAAGAGGACCGAATGCTTAACTTGTGGGATCTGATGCTATCTCCAGGTAGATAGTGCTAGAATTGAGTTAAATTATAGGACATCTAGCTGGTATCACAGAGTCTAGCTGGTATCACAGAGTCGTTTGGAGTGCAGAAACGCCACCCCCCGCCACAATAATCACTTGCTGACCAGAAGTGTCAAAAGTAGTGTGGTGGTAGTATAAGAGTAAAGGACACACAGAAAGAGTGTGATTTCCTTTAATACTTCCATAATTTTATTTTTGGATCATTCCAAAAGTTTTAGTCCATTTAGATATGCAATTGATTTTTATATATTACTCTTGTATCCAGCAAACTTGCTGAACTTCTTAGTTCTAATAATTTGTTATGGGTTCTTTAGGGTTTTTTATATACAAGATTATGCCAACTACAAATAAAAATAGTTTCACTTCTTTCTTTTCTATCCGGATGCCTTCTATTTCTTTTTCTTTCTTAATTGCTCTGGCTAGAACCTCTAGCACAATGTTGAATAGAAGTGGCAAGAGCACTTTCCTTGTTCCTGATCTTAGGAAAAAGATTGCAGTATTTCACTATTAAGTATGAGGTTTTCTGTGGGTTTTTCCTAGATAGCCTTTAATAGGTTGAAGATGCTCCCTTCTATTCCTACTTTACTGAGTACTGTTATCAAGAAAGCATGTTGGATTCTGTCAAATGATTTTTCTGCATCTATTGAGGTAATTATGTAGTTTTTGTCTTTTATTCTATTGATATGGTATCTTATATTAATTTTTTGTATGTTAAACCATTTTTGTATTCTTAGGATAAATCCCCCTGGATCATTTGTATACTTTTTTTTTTTTAAGGTTTTTTAATTTCTTTATTCAACAGAGTTAGAGACAGCCAGTGAGAGAGGGAACACAAGCAGGGGGAGTGGGAGAGGAAGAAGCAGGCTCATAGAGGAAGAGCCTGATGTGGGGCTCGATCCCATAACGCCGGGATCACGCCCTGAGCCGAAGGCAGACACTTAACTGCTGTGCCACCCAGACGCCCCCATGTGTATACTTTTTATGTGCTGGTTCAATTTGTTAATACTCTGTTGAGGATTTTTGCATTTATATTGATAAGAGGTATTGGTCTGTGGTTTTCTTTTCCTATGATATCTTTGGTTTTGTTATCAGTGTAATACTAGCCTCATTGAATGAGATGTGAACCATTCCCTCCCTTCCTCCCTCCCTCCCTCTCTTTCTTTCTTTCTTTCTTTCTTTCTTTCTTTCTTTCTTTCTTTCTTTCTTTCTTTTTCTTTCTCCCTTTCTTTCTTTCTTAGAAGAGTTTGTGAATGATTTGTGTTAATTCTTCTTTAAAGGTTTGTTAGAATTTAACGGTGAGGTCATCTGGGCCTTGGCTTTTTTGTGTGGGGGAAGTCTTTTAAATTAATAATTTAATCTCTTTACTTATAGAGCTATTTAGATCATCTAGGGTTGGGGGGTTGTTGTGAGTTTCAGTAGTTTACAACTTTTTAGGAAGTTGTTAATTTTGTCTATGTTATCTAATTTTTTGGCATACAATTTTTCATAGTATTCACTAATCCTTTGTATTTCTGGAAGATTGGTAGTGATGCTCATTCTTTCATTCCTGATTTTAGTAATTTGAGTCTTTCTCCTCTTCTTGCTTAATCTAGCTGTAACTGTAGGTTTGATCTGTTCAAAGAACCAAATTTGGTTTGACTGATTCTCTAATGCTTTTCCATTCTCTTTTTCATTAATTCTACCCTAGTCTTTATTATTTCCTTCCTTCTCTTTGTTTTGAGTTTAGTTTGTTCTTTTCTTAGTTTGTTAAAATGGAAGTTTAGGTTATTGATTTGAAATGTTTCTTTTTTTAAAAAAACAGATACTTAGAGCTATAAATTTCCCTCTAAGCACTGCTTTAGTTGCATGCATATTTTCATTTTCTTCTTCTTTTTCTTTTTTTAAGATTTATTTATTTGAGAGAGAGAATGAGTGAGAGGGGCAAAAGAAGAGGGAGAGAGAAACCCAAGCACACACCATACTGAGTGCAGAGCCCACTGCAGGACTCAATCTCAGGATCCTGAGATCATGGCTTGAGCTGAAACCAAGAGTCGAACACTTAACAGGCTGAGCCATCCAGGTACCCTGTTGTGTTTTCATTTACCTCAAAATATTTTCTAATTTATTTTGTGATTTCTTCTCTGATCCATTGGGTATTTCGGAGTTCATTGTTTAATTTTTGTATACTTACGAATTTCCCAAATTTCCTTTTGTAATTAACTTCTACTTTTATTCCACTGTTGCCAGGAGAAATATTTTTTAAGATTTCAATCCTTTTAAACATATTGTGATTTGTTCTATGACCTAAGACGTGGTCTATTCTGGAGAATGTTTCATGTGCACTTGAGAAGCATGTTTATTCTGCTATTGGGTAGAATGTTTTATAAGTGTCTGTTAGGTCTAGTTGGTTTATACTTTGTTCAACTCTTATTTCATTGTTGATTTTCTGCCCAGCTACTAATACATTATTAAAAGTGGTGTATTAAAGTTTCTAGCCCTTAAATTGTCTATTTCTCCCTTTAGTTCTGTCAGTTTTTTCTTTACATATTTTCAGCGTCTGTTGTTAAGTAAATATGTGCTTATAATCATTGTTTTCCTGATGGGTTGACCCTTTTATTATTATAAAATGTACTTGTTGCCTCTAGTAATAATTTTTGTTTCAAGTCTATTTTGTCTGAAATTAGTATAGTCGCTCCAGCTCTCTTTTGGGTACTATTTGTATGATATATCTTTTTCTTTTCTTTTTTTTTTTTTTAAAGATTTTATTTATTTATTTGACAGAGATAGAGACAGCCAGTGAGAGAGGGAACACAAGCAGGGGGAGTGGGAGAGGAAGAAGCAGGCTCATAGCAGAGGAGCCTGATGTGGTGCTTGATCCCATAACGCCGGGATCACACCCTGAGCCGAAGGCAGACCCTTAACCACTGTGCCACCCATGCGCCCCTGATATATCTCTTTCTAACCTTTTACTTTCAAGCTATTTATATCTTTGAATGTAAAGTCTCTTATAGATGGCATAAAGTTACATGGAGGGTTTTTATCTATTTTTTCAATCCCTGTTTTTCTATTGTAGTTTTAGTCCACTTACATTTAAGCAGTTACTTATAAGGTAAGATTAAATTTTTCATTTTGTTATTTTTTTTCTGTGTGCCTTATGGATTTTTTTGTTCCTCCATGCCTTCATCATTGCCTTCTTTTGTGTTAAATAAATATTTTCTAGTGTAGAACATTCCCTTGCTCTTTCTTTAAATATACATATACATATATGCATATATATGTATATATACACATATATATGTATATGTATATATGTATTATATATGTGTTTGTGTGTATATGTGTATTTTTTGTCTTAGTGGTTGGCCAGGAGATAATAAGATCTTAATCTAGTTTGGATTAACATCCTGTATTTTTGTAGTACATTCTCATTTCCATTTTTCTTTTAATTCTAAGCAAGGAAAAAGTAAGAAGTCTGGGCTAGAAATCCTTTGCTCTACTTTGGCCCTAGGACCTGTTTGGAGCAATGTTACTCATGCATAATGCTCCTCTGGGGGCAAATTAGAGCCATGTGAGAGAGATCCTTTTCTGATTCCCAGGGTATAGATTTTCAGGGTTATCATAACAACTTTGTATGGACTTTCCAGCTTCCAAAGTGCATTGAAATACATCAGTGATTCTCAAAATGTGGTCTAGGGATCTCTGAGTGTCCAGGAGATGCTTTCAGGAAATCCTCAAGGACAAAACTATTTTCATAATAGTACCAAGATGTTATTTGCCCCGTTTAGCTCTCATTCTCTCACAAGAATACGGTAAAATTTTCTAGATGTTACACAGCATATGATGTCACAACAGATTGAATGCAGAAGCAGATGTGAGAAATTAATGTCTCTATTAAGCCAGGCATTAAAGAGATTGGTAAAACTGTAAAACAATGACACTCTTTTCTCTAAGCTGTCTTTGAAAATATAATGATATTTCATGAAATATGTTGTTCATATTAACATAAATGGTTTATTATTTTTTATTTTAAATGAGTTGTTCTTTTTAATTTCCCAGTCTTAATTTATAATGTGGTAAATATTGATATAACACAATTAAACAAAAGCTTGTTTGGGTTCTTAATCAATTTTAAGAGTATAAAGGGGTTCTGAAACCAAAAATTTTGAAAGCTGCTGACATTTGTTATCTCACCTAACCCTCAGAACACCACCATATGGAAAGCAGGATAAGTTCACTCACTTGCTGCTGTGGCTCCTTGGATGGAGAAACTGAGGCTGTGGGCCTAGGAGTGTACCTGGAAGTGCTGGATTTAATAGGAAAATAGTCTATGATCCTGAGACTGGAGCCAAACTAATTGACTGGAGTGAAATTTTCTGAGAGCTATAAACTCTTGTGGCCATTGACACTATTGGCCTCTCCCATGTTCTGGATACTCTTTCCACACTGGCTTCCACAACAATGTTCTTAGTTTTACAAATGGCTCCTCTTCTTCCACCTGCCCCTTAACTATTGACATTACCTCACATCCCATCCTCAAGCCTCTTCTGGTCTCCCTCTAGAGTCTCCCTGGATGAGGTCATCCACCATTATACACGATGATTCCCAAATGCGCCTCTCCAGTTCAGATCTGTCTCTTGACCTTCAAAGCTGAGTACTGGATGTGTCTATCTAGATATCCCTCAGATGTTTTAAACCCACATGTTCAAAACTCTCCAATCACTAGGCATTCGATATATTGTAGTAGGCACGGGTGAAATGACAGAACAATACACCATGCTTCTTCTTAAGGAAAGAGCAATCTAGTAGAGTTAACTAGTTTGTCCCAAACCAGCTTCTGTATTTTGGGATCTGCTTTAGTATAACCACCATTGGCCCAATCACCCAAGACTTCCCCTTCCTCCCCATTGCTTCTATCCAGTGAGTCACCAAGTCATGTGCATTTCTCCCTGGCTTTCGTCTCTCTCCATCACTGCTGCACCTCCCTCAGATGGAGAGATCTTACGTCACTTGTCAATGATTACAGTAATCTCCTAATCACTCTCTTGGCCCCCTGTCTCATTTCCATCTAATCCAGACTTCACATTGCTGCATGAGTGGTCATTTTATAACCTCATATCTGCTTTCCTAACTTCCGTGCAAAACTCTTCAGTAACTCCCTCTTCTCGATAAAATAAAGTCTGTTTCATTAGCCTGCCTTATAAGGTTCTCCAGGGACTGACCTTTGCTTCATTTCCTATCACTTCTCTGAATGTATCCACGATATTTCAAATCGTGTTTCTGATAACAAGAATGCCCTCCTTAATTCCCTGGTCATCCTTTATCTTCCTTCTAAAGTATAAGGGGATTTTTTTTGTTTTTTTTTTACCCTCCCAAGGAATCTTGATTATTTCCCCATTTAGTATACCACTGGATCTTGCGCAGATCTCTCTTCATTATGGTACTTACCACAATGTATTATAATTTTTTCTTTGCCCAGCTGTATCTCTCTCCGGACAGAATGGGGATGGGAGGTGCCTGGGTGGCTCAGTCAGTTAAGCATCTGCCTTCGGCTCAGGTCATGATCCCAGGGTCCTGGGATAGAGTCCCTCATGAGGGTCCGGGCTCAAAAGGCACTCTGCTTCTCCCTCTCCCTCCACCCCTCCCCACTGCTCATGCTCTCTTTCGTGCGTGCACTCTCTCTCTCAAATAAATAAAACAAGAAAGAAAGAAAGAAAGAAAGAAAGAAAGAAAGAAAGAAAGAAAGAAAGAAAGAAAGAAAGGAGGTTTCAATGGCAGAAATTGTCTTATTCATTTTGGTGGCACCAGTCCTAGCCCAGTAGCTGGCATAGAGTGGTTACTCAATAAATATTTATTGACTTAAAGTTGAAGGTCTATCAAATATGGATCACATTAAAACTTCTTCCCATTTTCTGAATTTAGAATTCCCTTCCCATTTTTCACCCAATCACCCAATCCAAAACACAGGTAACTCTATTAATAGATTCCACCTATCGCTAATGAATCACCAGTTCAGCTTATTCTGTTCCTCCGATCTCTCTCCAACATGTCAGGTGCCCCCCATCACCACCCTTAGAGAAGTCCTCCTTCCCTTAAGAACACTGCAGCCATATTTTCAACCTCAAAAAGTGGGATATAAAATTTTTGTGTTATGTCCAGATATGAGGCATTCTGATAAACAGAAGTAAGTTCTAAAAGGTTGAAATTCTCTAAATATTTCAATGATTTCTAGGGATGGCAAGAGAGAAGAGTTGAGATCATAATGTCACTAAGAATTCAGGTTGGGCGGTCGTTTATCCTTGGTTGCAAGGTTCTCGGGCCTCTGTTTTAAGAGTCTCAGACGTTAAGCTATTTATCATTCAGGTGACAAAGGACAAATGCACAGACAAGAGTAACTAAAAATACAATATTTTAAGTACCAAATAAATGAGGAAGTAATTAAGGAGAGAAATACTCAGGAGATAGGAGCTGAGCTGGGCTTTAAGGTCCTCGTAGCATAGGCATGCCAGCTCACACCTAAGACTGCCCAGGCAGAAACCCCCCAGCTCCAATCCCCACTGATGGATCATTGCCCACCAGCCAAAGTTGGCTAACCAGAGAAAGTTGATTCAAGGGTGTTTCATCCTTGGGCAGTCTGAGATCTGTGACTTGGACCTCCATAAAAGGATGAGCTGGAATCTGAAATTGGGAAACCCAAATGGGAGCTCTGGCAGCAAAGGCTGGCATGAAAAGACTTGCTTCAAGTGTTTCCTTGAGGCCAAGGTGGGGCTGGAGAGTCCAGGGCCAGCCAAAGCCACGTGTAAGTCAGAGTCATGAAGAAATAGAAACCATGTAGACAGAACAAGTTGGTCTGTAAAGGAGTCAAACACTCAATATAAGTGGCAACAGCATAAGAAAAAGACCATGCAGCCAGTCCCGGGATCTACCTTGGACCTTAATGCCTTGCAGGCTCCAGATTTCAGCCACTCCTTAGCCTTCTTTTCCTGGTGATTGTTGAATGCTGTTCCTTGCAACCTAAGAGCTCAACTTAAACAAATTTGATCAGACGGAGCGGAGGGAAGAGAACTCCAGGAACCCAGGCCCGCAGGGATGGCGGCTCAGAGATTGAATTTCTCATGGACTACTCGGGGCGGGGTAGAAAGAGAGATTTTTTGTAAGTGAAGGTAAAAGTGATAGGAACACCTTACATTTTAAAAGAAGCCAGATTGGTATTTGGCAAGAGACTGAATGCATGCATGCACGTAGGTTAAGGCCAGCAAGTACACAAGTTTGAATCACAGGATCACGACTGTAGACTCTATCCCATGGGCAATAGGAAATGATGGCAGTTTGGAACAGGAAGAAGATACCATCAGCATGGAATTTGAAAAATCGTGAAGGTCTTGGAAGACATTCCATTTCCCAACCTTGAGGCACGCTGGGCGCAGCCCTGCCCAGATGGACGATGGGTAATGTGTGGCCGAGGGAAGGGCAGGAAAGCGGCCTGCGGTGGGGAAGCAGCAGAACTGCTGATTAGGGTCGCCTGAGGGAGGCTTCCACTGAGACAACCTAGAAGCCAGGAGAGACAGCCAGAGACCTCCAGCCTGGCAGGCAGCTGTGGGAAAGGCTGCTGCCCTGGCAGCCTGGCGCTAACCGAAAGATCAGCGAAGGTCACCCCCGCATGCAAACCCGTGCCTGATCAGTTCTAAACTTGGCCCACAAAGACAAGGGCTGCCTGGCCCCCTATGGACTTCCATGTAGAGCCCAGATGCCCGTGGTCTCCTCGTCGTCTGACCCGGGCAGTTAGAGCAGCTGTCTATCTATTTCACACCGTGGGCGCTGTCTGTCTGTTTCACACCGTGGCATCTCGGACGCAGCTCTCAGTCACTCTTGAGATGCCCCCTCCAATCCACTCGCATCACGTTCGCGAGCAGGGGAGCATCTCCTGACTGTTTTTTGAGAGAGTTAAAGTTGCACAACCCATGGCAAACAGTTTCAAGCACACACACAAACAACCAGACGTGCATGTTCCGTAAAGCCTTCCTTTGCTGGACGGCCTGCCAGGGCTCCCTTCTTCAACCCATCCCCCTGATCCAGCATCCCGGATCCACTTCCTGCTTCCCAGATTCCTCCTGCTCTGTTATGCAAAGTCATTCTGTTGTGCCCTGGCTGCTGTTCCTAAATCTGCATACCCAGACCCAAAATACAGCGTAGATAAGTGAGCTAAGGAGTCCCCTACTGGTTGTAGGACCCACCCTCCTTAAGGTGACCGTTGAGGTTATAAAGAAAGCATCTTGTTGCAAACGCATAGCCATAAAGCATACGGTTCAGGGGCCAGTGGGTCCGTCTGGGTGAATCCCATCCACCGCCCAGCTCTGTCTGGACTCTGCAGTAAGAGTAAAGTGGAAGGATGGTGGGGGTGGGGGGCAGAGAAGCAAGCTATTTAAGCTCCAGCTTTGGGGTGCCCCGGGGGTGGGGATGGGCATGGGAGGGGGAGAAAGGGCAAGAGGGTTTAGGGTCCGCAGGCAGGTCCCCCAGAGGGCAGGGATAGTGAGGTGTGGGGCCGCCGTAGGGCTGGCTGCTCCCTCCTGGGGCGTGATGCAGCCCGAATGCAGAGCGAGGAGGAGAAATGGCTTTGTCTCCGCAGCCGCCCACGCTCTGACTGCATTAAGGCTCACACTGGGCCCACAATGACTTTTTGATGAAGTGGATGCAGCATCCTGCAGGGGCCAACAATCTTCAGGCAGGGAAGGGCTCAGCAGAAAGCACACCCAGCTTTGCAATATGCTCTTCTCTCATCTGCCTGCTCCTTAAAGCTCGTTTTCTGGATGGCGCCTTCATTCTTAGCTATCCATAGCTGGCAGGGAGAAAATCCAGCAACAGCAGCAGCCCAGTGGCTAGTTTCTGTGGGAACACCTATGGATGTCTACTGTATTGGGCAAGAACAGAACAAAGTCACTTTTATCTCCAGCTTTCCTAGAGCCTTTGTGTGCCCTAGAAGCTGGTTATTGTTGCATTATTAAAGCCCCAGCGAGCAGGGCCAAGCCTTGGATACGCTGCTAGAGCTGTCCCAGGCGGCTTTAGCTAGTTCAGACTTTCATCCTGTGACCCAGCCTGACTCCTAGTTCATCGCATCCCAGGGAAGGGGGAGTGGGAGGGAGAGGCCAGGCTCTTCTAGAAGGTGCCCTGGGCTTCTCACCAAACTGGTCTGTCCAGTTCCCAGGAATCATTCTGAGTGTGATCCATGTTGCCAATACTGTGTTTCCTAAAGCATTAGCAGTGTAAAGTAGGGGGAAAACGGTTGCATAAGGACGTTTCTAAAACCAGATTTTCCCGGGTTTCAGCCAGCAGCTTGCTCAGGGGAGGCTGGGAGGACCAAGTGTTCGGGTTTCTGTACGTGGCTGGTGGCTGGGAACTGAGGGTGGGGTGGGGACAGCCTGGGGCACAGTTTGCCCAGTGGAGGTTTGAACACAAGTTTGCTCCGGCTTGGCTTGTCGCACACAGTGTCCTAGCCACAACACCTGTGAGCTTTGTCATCTGTCCCAACCCCCATTTCACAGAGGAGGAGAAGAAGCCCAAAGAGGCAGGGTGACTCAGCCAAGGTCACTCCGGTGAACTGGTGTCCCCCTGAGATACCCACCACCTGGACAGTCACTGAGCATGCGTGAGTGGTCATTCTCCATGTCTGCAGGCACAGGGCCATTTAAAAGGCAGTGCCAGTTTAATGCTAGTGTAGGGCAGTCCCAGGAAGGCCTGGACTGTATTCTCATGTAAATGTGGGGAAAGTCTAGCTGGAGAGGGTGCGGCAAGACTGGACTGCGAAGAGCCACCACGAATGGTTGTTCAGCCAGTGCACTGCACAAAGGGCCTGGATGAGGGGCCAAGCAGTGGCCAAAATCCAGCCCATCTTCCACTCACCAGGGCTCAGCCCTAGCAAAGTGTTCCTCATCCTTGTGGTCTCGTGTCAGGTTTATCCTTAAGTAGAAAAACTGTCTTCTCTGCTGGCCCTTCCTCTGTACTTCCCTCCTACCTCATTCCCATTCACTAAAACCCTCCCTTGTTTTATTGTTTTGTCCTTTTATGTTTTCGGTTTTACTTTTTAAGCTAGGACCACCACACTAGTGATGACCCCTAGCTGCACTGCACTGTTTGAAGCCTACCTCTGTGCATGTGCCACTTCTTCCAGGAAGCCTTCCCTGACCCTTACCTTCTCCCCCAAACATCCCACCCCAGGATGTGAGGTCCATCACCTATAACATTCTAGGCACACCCCATTGGATCTCTCAATACATTGTGAAATGATCTATTCACAAGTCCATGTTCCCCTTAGATCTGCCCTGTCCATTATTTTAGCCGCTGACCACATGTGGCTACTGAGCACTTGAACTGTGCCTAGTCTCAATAGAGATGCGTTGTAAGTATAAGATATTACAGGATGTGAAACAGTGTGAAAAAAATAATATAAGTATTTCATTGATCATTTTTATATTGATTACATGTTGAAATGATAATATTTGAGATATGTTGGGGCACCTGGGTGGCACGGCGGTTAAGCGTCTGCCTTCGGCTCAGGGTGTGATCCCGGCATTATGGGATCGAGCCCCACATCAGGTTCCTCTGATGAGCCTGCTTCTTCCTCTCCCTCTCCCCCTGCTTGTGTTCCCTCTCTCGCTGGCTGTCTCTGTCTCTGTCAAATAAATAAATAAAATCTTTAAAAAAAAATATTTGAGATATGTTGGATTAAATTAAATGTCTGATTAAAATTAATTTCACCTCTCTTTTTACATTTTTTATGTGGCTATTAGAAAAATGTAAATTACGTACGTGGCTTGCATTGGATTTCTGTTGGACTGTCCTGCTTAGACTGTAAGCCTCTATAGGTCAGGGCCCACTCGTCTTTGGCCCCCCAGCACCTAATGCAGACACACAATGGGTACTGAGAAAGTCTGTGCAGTAATACAGGTGTGACCTCCTATGGTCACTGTCGCTGCCTGTCTGTCTCTACCAGTACCCTTTGTGCGCCCCAAGCGCAGGGACCTGTCGCAGCACTTGGCAAGAGGCAGGTGCAGAAGAAATGTTGAAGAATGAAGGTAGAGGAAGGACTCTAAGTTTATTGGGTAGAGGATTTTTAACATTTTAATCTTGCTTTAATTCTACTTGGGGACCACAGATTGTATGGAAACATTAAAGGTGGGATAAGAGCGGAGTGGCTACAATGAGTGCAGTAGCTGCAGCGACCTAGATGGACCTTCCCGAGTTAAGACAGTGGAAGCAGCCCAGGAGGAGCTGGCCCAGCAAGAGGGATAGTGGCCGTGTTCCCAAGGCCAGCGTAGTAGTCCCTAAAATGAGGAGCAGACTTGTTAAGAAGTCAGCAATTAGAGAGACTGTTCTGGGCTATGCAAATAAACACAAGACAGAAGACACAGAAAATAGAAACTAACATTCACATCAATATCAGTTAATAGCTCAGCCTGTCCCCAATGTACTGTGAATCTCAACTTAAAAAATATATATATATATGCACATATGTATATATTTCTGAATATAGAGAAAAAAACTGGCTCATTGTAAAAAAAGAAAGGCCAAAAACCACAAAAAGGCAATAGTCAAATTCTTCTGTGATCCCACTCCAAACAGTAACCCAATAACCACTAATCATAGGTTGCTGTTACTTCTAAGCTTTCCCATCATACAGATACTTTCTGTCTTTTGCCTTTTCTTTTTACGTAAATGAGATTATAGTCTCAACATTCTTTAGGTATATTGCTGACATTTCTTCACGTCAGTGTGTATAGATCTATTCCATTCTTTTTTAGCTGTGGCAGAGTGTTCCACTTACTTAAATAACTCCCTCATTTCTGGACATCGGAAATAAGGATAGATAGGGTTTTTGCTCTTGCAAACAGGCTGCAGCAAACAACTTCAGGCACGTCTTTGCAACTTTCGTGTTTCCATAGGAACAAAAATAGTTTGATTCGTGTCCTAATGAAGATGGTGCAGCTAATCAGAATAGGATTACCCGTATGTTTCTTAAAAAACAGATTGGGGTGGGGAGTGCGTACAGCGGGTGGTGATGGTAACAGTGGATGCTTGGGTTTGGTTTGGGGATTTTTGCAATAACGAACACAAAAGTCCATTTAGCACGAATCTTATCTTCTAGCTCTATAATTCTAAAAATGATTGCTTTTTTATCTAATCTAAAAGCTCCAATTTGAATCGGACTGTGCAAAGTTCAAGAACATTATCTTACCTATATCCCAGTAAGAGCAGTAATTGGATCCATCCTTCAGCCTGGCATTCACTGGGTCAGTTTCCACTTTTTCCTATTGAAGGACTTACGGGTTCTTTAATTACACAGGTAACTGTGGTTTGGAATTCAAAACAACAGTGTGTCTTTCATAATTCTCTGGAGAAAGAAAAATCCCAACAGTAAACAATGTCACTATAGCCTCTACTCCCCCACCAGCTGCATCTAGACCCCTCCTGGCTCTGCAGTGTAGACCAGTCTCTCATCTCCCCCAACCTGGGAAATGGGGCTGCAGACCTTGAATCATTATTTTCAGGACCACAGATAATTTATGTAAAGCACAGGAACAAGGTACTTGCTCAAATAATGACAGGTAGCATTAGTTTCCACTGAAACTCCTAGGATTAAAGAGCAGGCAAAGGAGATAAAAGCAGAATCCAAGAAACCTAGGGGCGCCTGGGTGGCACAGCAGTTAAGCGTCTGCCTTTGGCTCAGGGCGTGATCCCGGTGTTATGGGATTGAGCCCCACATCAGGCTCTTCCTCTATGAGCCTGCTTCTTCCTCTCCCACTCCTCTTGCTTGTGTTCCCTCTCTCACTGGCTGTCTCTGTCAAATAAATAAATAAAATCTTTAAAAAAAAAAAAAAGAATCCAAGAAACCTAAATAGTCACTTTGGTCGTTTTTATTGGCTAACGTCAATCAAGCGAGTGCTCTCTGCCAAGTTCTATCCAAATGATTTCACCTACATTGCTCTACTTAATTCTCATGATAGATTTAAGAGGAAAGTTGTCTTTTCCCATTTTACAGATTGGAAAACTGAGACCCATGTTTAATGTTTAAGTGGTTTTCTCAGGTTTATCAAACGAAGAAATGGATAAGCTGGTATTAAAACCCTGGTCATTTTGTCCCGAACCTATGCTTGTCCAGGTTCCAGACGGCTGTCCACTGCGCCAGACTGCCCATGAAGCCTTGGCAGTTTCCTATCTTCTGCACATCCAGGGTCTCCCTCTTGTCCTATTTGATTCTCTACTATATCAGTCAGTACTCTCTCATCTGCAAGTCAAAGAAAGCCATGCAGCACATCAGGAATCACATTGGCTCCTGCACATGTAAAGTCTAAAGGTGGACTTGGGCTTCAGGCATGGCTGCACCCAGGAGCTCAGATAGTGTCAGCAGATTCTGTCTCCCTCTCCTGTCCCTCCGGGTTCTGGAACTGGCTTTTCTCTCAAAGGGCTCTCTCCTCTGGCCAGAAACCTTATAGTCCATGAACCCAGGGGGGAGAAAAGAACACCCTTTCTCTCTCCTAGTGTCTATATTGTCCACATACCAAATCTTAATGAAAATTCACATGCCCTCACTAATCAATCACTGTGACTGTGGTGTGGCGTATTCTGTTGGCCAGACTCCCCTTTTAGACCCGCCTCTGAGACTAAGGATTTGGGGGGTCAGCCTTACCAGAGTCACGAGGAATGATTCTCCCTAGAACATAGGACCCTATAAAGAAAGGGAGGGCAATAGAAGCCCTCACTAGACCAAAGCCACAGACATCCTCTGCAGAATTCTTTCCATTTTTCCCTCAACCACAATTCACAACCCCTGATTTTGCCTGAGAAAAACTCATACTGTAGATACCTAGGGATTCCATAATGGGCTTCTCTTTTAGCATATTTCTCTTGCATCATTATGTACAGTCTCTACGGGCTTTAATTCTGCGGCATCTGCAAATCCCACTGGCCACGGTGTACCTACCCCTCCTCCCACCTGACTAGCGTAATAGCACTGTCACTTTTGCTGCTTTTAGCTGCCGTTACTGACAGCCCTACCCAAAATTGCTTCAACAGTGAGGAGAATGTCCTTTCCCACACGTAAGGAAGTCCCAGGTAGGGCAGCCCAGAGTTGCCTGAGTCCATGGCTCACGCTCTCTCCAGCCCCTCTGCCATCCTCAGAGTGTCAGCCCTGTCCTCGGTGTGCTCCTCTCGGGGCTGTGGAATGGCCACAGAAGTCCCGGGCATCACAGCCAGATGTGACAGCATCCCACGGGAGACCAAACCCTGGCTGCCTGGTATTTCCCCTGCCAAACCTGAGTCACCCGAGTTCGTGGGCCTGCGCCGTCCCATGGATGAGCTCCACGCAGTTCACCCTTCCATTCTGTAGAATTCAAGAATATCAGAAGTTCCTCAGTCATACAAGTCACATTTCCATCACCAGAGACACGTCTGCAGGTTACCCCCCCAAACTGACCGCCAGCAAGGAGAAAACAATTACTTGGACCATTAGGAAGAGTATCGAGAGTGGTGCCATAGTTGATATGCACCAGACTCCAGTTGTGCGCCTTAACCATGCACGGGACTGGGGATGCCAAGGTAGGACTTGGTCCTTATCCTCAAAAATGTACCTCATAGGGGCGCCTGGGTGGCACAGCGGTTAAGCGTCTGCCTTCGGCTCAGGGCATGATCCCGGCGTTACGGGATCGAGCCCCACATCGGGCTCCTCCACTGTGAGCCTGCTTCTTCCTCTCCCACTCCCCCTGCTTGTGTTCCCTCTCTCGCTGGCTCTCTCTGTCTCTGTCGAATAAATAAATAAAATCTTAAAAAAAAAAAAAATGTACCTCATAGCCCGTACAGCCCACCGCAGGGAGGGGCGACTTTCTTTAACGCTGGAAGACCAGAACCAGCCAAAGGGCTGAGTGCTCTAACTGAGGACGGATTGCTTCTGGGGGAGAGCAAGGAAGGCCATCTCTCGAGCCCCTCCACGGCCACAGCGTACAAGGGAGACCAGAGCTGTTTGCAATCGTCCAGACAAGCAAGAATGAAGGTTAGGAAAGTCTGGAAAACGGGAGACAAAGGTGGGCCACATGGTCTTAAAGGACCTGAGTTTAACCTGGAGCTAAAAATCAGACTGACTTGGTGAACAATCAGGATTTCAGAATATTTTAAACGATTTTTGTAGTTCTCTTCTAGTTCATAGTGAAACAAATCATTGGGATAGATTGTAAAGGGACTCCGGGCCAGCAGCCCTTTGGGTGGGATCTGAACCCTCCCTGAGAAGTTTATCCTGAATGAGACTTTCTTCCTCTGGTCACCAGACTGTCTCCTGTATTAGCTGATGTTGACGGAGCCTGCGTATTCGTTATGAGGCAGTCATCCAAATTTAGATTCAAACCTTATGTTTAAATTGTAACAGAGTGACTGGTTTCTAATGATATCATTTCAAGGGATTACAGGGTTGCTTTTCGATGGACGGAGTGGCTCATGGATGGGCTGCAGTGGACAGATGACACGCTCACACCCCGTTAGCAGCAACTGATGGTCTCTCCCGAGGAGCCCAGGGAGCAGGGCCCCTGCTCCAGGGTGAGCGACTGCACTTCCTCTGCCGGACGGCGCTGATGACCTCCCTTGACCAGGCATGGGGCACCCCTTGCCTGCCAGCTTGCCCAGACAACACCCCCACCTCCATCCTGGTAGACGTGTGCCACACCCTGTCTGCTGTGTTCAGAGCTGTGACTCTCTCTCTTCCTTGTGGCAGAGAGCTCTCCTTCACCACAACGTCAATGTCGCTTAACCTTCAGGGACTCTCATTTGCATCGGCCCCTTTCAAGGCCCTGGAGGGGCTTGCCAATGTGTTTGCATGGTCATATGTTGCAAAATTTGCAAAAGCAATCCATTTGCATTGCAGCTGGTTAATCATGCTGCTTCTTTTTCTCAAATTGCCACTCTATCACGTAACCCTTCAGGTGGGGGGACGTTGGAGGGATCTTTGGAATCCAGTTAAGAGGAAGGTCAGTGAAGGATAAGTTTAGTTTGGGTTTTTGAGCACATGCTAGTGTAGGTCACTGTCACTTTCATGTATACTTCTGTTCCTGCCAGCCATCCCAGAGAAGGAGTGGCTTTCCAGAACACTCCTATCACCCTCTGTGTTGACTTGTCCACCATCTTTGTGTTCGGAAACAGGGCCTGGGGTCATATGGAGATAAGAGCAGGCCCTCTGGAGGGGCAATGAAGTTTGAAATGTGTGGGGTCAGAGATAATATATGGAAAATTCTTCCCAACATCAGATATGGAAAACTGTTAAAGTGAATGTTCATTTTTACACCACCATATCACACGGGAAGTCCTCTCTCATCAGGAAGATGTCTGATACTGGAATGTCTACAATACAAAAAAAGACCCCCTTGTTGTTACTGTTATGTTTAATAGCAATTGTGAGAAGCAGGATTTATGAGAATGCGTGTTTATAGGGCATTTACTGCAAGCAGAACAACAATGCACGGATCTTTATAACGCCTCACATATGATGGAAACAAGAGAACTTTTCTCAAGTTTAAATCCAATCCTAAACATTCACATGGCATTACCAATAACAGTTGGGAAGCTAAAAGGACAGTTTGTAAAGTATCAATAATAAACTTTTCTGATGAATCATTTAGAGGCTTCGGGAAGGAAGGAAGTATTACTGTCCTCTTCTCTCTTGAGATTACGATGTCACAAAACTGTAATCAAGCAAAGAGGTGATGAAAGAGTTTGCAGCCAAAAGATGTTTTTAAAAGAAAAAGATTTTAAAGGTGTGCAATTAAGAAAAGGCAACAATAAGATGAATAAGAAGGCAGTTAACAAAAATGTTATTTTTTGATATGTGTGGTATCTGTCAGTTTAATTTTTAAAATTCATCGTGAGTCTTCTCTCAAGCTAAATCAACATTTGCATTTGTAACAATTTTTTACTCATAATTTTGACTTTCTTTTTTTTTGATGCCCCCAATCGAAAGAGCTTCAGGCCCGCCACACAACCTGGATCCATGGCTGGTCAAGAAGAAAATGAAGCAATATTAAAGCAAAGTTTTGTGTCACATAAGCTGGTGAGTCTGTGCTTTTGCCTAAGTTTCCACTTAAAAACAAAGACAAAACTGTTTTTCTTAGGAACTGGAGAATTAGTCTTTAACGAGGCCAACAAAGGAGGCAGGAGGGAATGACTGCAAAGTCGAGATTTGGGCTCAACGTTTGGCTTTCCAGTGGACTGAGAGAGCTCAGAGGTGTATGGCACTTATCCTCGGACGGCAGTCTTGTTGTCTTTTTTTTTTTTTTTAAGATTTTATTTATTTATTCGACAGAGATAGAGACAGCCAGCAAGAGAGGGAACACAAGCAGGGGGAGTGGGAGAGGAAGAAGCAGGCTCATAGCGGAGGAGCCTGATGTGGGGCTCAATCCTGTAACTCCGGGATCACGCCCTCAGCCGAAGGCAGACGCTTAACCGCTGTGCCACCCAGGCGCCCCTTGTTGTCTTTTTAAAATGAGAGCTTTGGGTCAGGCGAGCTCAAAGTTCCTCCCCATGTTTCTGATTTTAACAGCTAAGTGTCGCCAAGGGAAGGTATTCCATGACTCGCTGTGGAGAGCGCAGAAGGATGGCATGAATTTTTAATTTGCAGATGATTGCTGCTAACTTTGTGAAACCCGATTGTTCTCATATGTAGGTTAAACATATCCCTCATGTATTATTCGTGTTGTTCAATTATTGAATGCATCCTTTTTTCATAACAGGGCAAAGGTAAACTTTTACGCTGTCCCTTCCGTGTATCACAAATTCTGCCCCGTGGAATCCACGGCAATTATGCTTTACTATTAAAACTGTACCACCACCTTCATTTTTATTTATAAATATTATATAAATATTATATTTACATAAAAGTATATAATACAGTATATAAATTCTTATATAACTATTTCATTTATAAATATTATTTTATTCCAATTTTTAAGCGGTCCTTATAACGTATGTGATCCTTCTGCATCTTCATCAAATTCTTAGCAGCTACGTGGAACAGGGATAATTATCTCCATTTTTAACGGATTTGGAAACTGAGACAGAAAGAGGCAAAATCACTTGACAGTTGGTTTTAGTTGACTGGAGACAGAAACAACGGGAATACAGGTCCCCCGATGCCCACTCCCGCTATCGAGGTCAATACAGAGAAATAGAAGTCTGGGACAGAGACACGCACTCTGGCTATCAGTGACTGGCATATATTAGCCAAAAGCCGTGGCTTTTCATGACAATGGGAACGTGGGTGGCAGCATAAAGCCCGTGCAGGGTGGGGATGGTAGTTATCCATTGTTGGGGGCGCAGATCTGGAATTCATTTTCAGTATTAGAGGAAAGGCGAGTTAAGACTAGCCAGGGCCTGGACGTGAGTGAAACATCGCCCTGAACCCCTGCGGGCCCCAGTGCGTAGCTGGATGTGCTGGCCAGGCTGCGGGAACCATCAGAAAGCTCCGAGTCCCAGAGCAAGATAGCGCGTCTGGGCACGGGCTGGCTGGCTGGTGTGGGCTCTTCCTCACTGACCCGTTCTCTCCTGGGTGCTTGAGATTAGCAGTGTATCCTACCATTAGAGAGGCCCCGTGACGGCGAGGACCTGGACACTTCTTGCCACTGTGCCCTCAGCGAGTGCACCTGCTCAGGGGCCTCTATTCAAGTGTCCATGACCAGGACCTTCGTCACGATAGGGCACAGCCAGTGCCTCTCGGCTCCACCCTCTCGGTGAGATGGGAGTCCCCCACGGAAACGCAGGCCACTAAGGAGAGAGCAGTTTCTAGGAAGCGGCCCTCTGAGAGCTCAGTTTGTAAGGTAGGACAGCTCACAGGTGCGTGTGCACAAGAGCCTTTGAGATGCATTTGGTGATGGGTTGTCTTGCAATAGTTGCCGGTGGTTTCTTTTTATATCTGTATGTATTTGGAATCACATCGAACACACGTTCGACCTGTGGGTGATACAGGACTCGGCTCTGCAGTTCCCAGGACTCATGCTTTGATGGGGCCCGTCCTGCCCAACTGAACAGTCACTGCCCTCCACGGCTACATCAGACCACTGGGGACACTTGAAGTCACCCTTGCCATCACAATTTCAGCCCCCATGAACACAAATAAAACCCAAATGTAGTAAAAACGAGAATTGCAGTATCCAATGGACGATTCTGGCTTCTCAGAGTTTTTAAGGGAGAAACACACATCTTGGTTTTCTTATCTACCCAGACACCGATTTGGAAGGTCTCTCTCTATCTGACATTTAATATCACTGGTAAAATTTTATTTTCTTCTGTTTTCTGCACATCTATACCATTCCCTGGCCTTTGTGATGGATCATCTATCACCGTCGGAAAGGAGGATAGGGACGGTGTAGGAGAAGATAACCCATGCTTGAAGAACACCATCGGAATGCATATGTCTTTGATACCTCCCTACAGCCTTAGGAGGGCAACATCAGAATCCCCATTTTACAGATGCGTATACTGAGACTCCTAAACATTATGCAAGGCACCCAAGGTCACATAGAGAATGGACACCAGCCTGTTCAACCCCTACGACCCAACTCCAGTGCCCAAATCTGTGAGCCGTGTTTATGACAGCTAACAATTTGTCAACTCTGGGGACTCTTTGTCCCTCAGCAAATGAAATCCACCTGCATGTGTGAGTTGCTTAAATGTTCACAAGTCTGATGTGTCACCACGGGAAGGCAGACTCATAAAACATTTTATGTGGCAAAACTGCTGAAAAAGGCTAATCTTCTGGACAAGAGCTGGAGAACAGACAGTTCATTATTTTTCTAACTGTTCTTTAACGTTCGTGGACTTTGGTCAATGTCCCAGTAGCAGCATAAAGAATCTGGGAATTTAAACCAAAAACTTGCTCTTAAACTTGATTGTAAGGTGATCATAGTTTTATCATCGAACTCTGCTGTGTCTTACTTTCTTTATCTACAGAATGGGCACAATCAATTCACTAAAGGTGTAATGACACTATATACACACATGAAAGCTCTCTTTGAAACTATTATTCCGGTATCTCAGATTTTGTCTAAGAAATATAAGCAAGATGCAAACTAGATGCCCAGTTGATGACTAGCTGACGTTCACTGACTTCTCACCGTGTGCAGGCATGGTGCCAAGCGCCTTACAGACATTTTACTAAATCCTCTCAACACTATAAGATAAGTACTAGTATTTCCCCATTTTGCAGATGGGAAAAACAAGGCACAGAAAAGTAAGAAACCTTCAAGAAAGTGGTGGAGTCACGTGAGATTCCAAACTCAATGGTTTCCTTCCAGAGCCCATGCTACTAACCACTGGGCTATCCTGCCTTCCATACGTACGTATAGCAACGTGACGCTCGAGGTGTTAAATAATTAGGTTAATCATCAAAAGATAAACTTGACCTACATGTTCCTGTCAGAAGATTCCAGTTCAAACATACACCTGACCATGTTAGCCCCTGGGCTTTGTTAGTTCCTGGGACCAATGAGTAACGTCTCGGGTCTCGGAGGTGTCTGATGAGGGTCTCTGTTTCTTCCCCTCCACCACCACCACCCTCTGGCCTCTCCCTCTGCTGGTTCTCAGCGCCTTGCAGATCTACTCATGTTGTTCCTCCTGGCTACTCTCCCAAGAAGCCTTCCCAAACACCAAGGGTAGGTTGCCTGTCACCCAGTGGGTGGTGAGCATTAAGGAGGGCACTTGATGGAATGAGCACTTGGTGTTGTATGCAAACGAGGAATCACTAAATTCTACCTCTGAAACTAATAATACAGTATATGTTAATTAAATTGAATTTAAATTAAAAAAAAAAAAAGAGTAGGTTGCCTAACTGCCTTCTGTTGGCCCTTAGAGCACCCTGCGCTTCCCTCTGTCCTGGTAAGACCTCGTCTAGGGAAGCCTGTGTCCCTGCTGTCCGTACCTCAAGGGCTGCCCTGCCATTTTGGAGTGTCGGCCATCTTGGTATCTTCAGCTCCTCATATTCCCCACGTTCCAACTTGTCCACAGCAAGTCCTTAAAAATTGCTAGACAACGGGACCTTGGATTGGATCCCGGAACAGATGAAGAAAGTATAATGGAAAAATGGGTAGAAGCCGAATAAAGTCTATAGGTAGGTTAATAGCATTGTACCAACTTTAATTTCCTAGTTTTGATAAACATACCACGCTTATGCAAGAGAACACTAGAGGAAGCCAGGTGAAGGTTACATGGCGACAGTCTACAACACCTTTGCCACTCTTCTGTAAATCTAAAATCATTTCAAAATAAAAAGTTTAAAAGATCAATCATTAGGTGGCTTCATAGCATAGTCTTTCAGGCCACCCTTTTGGAGTCAGAGAGACCTAAGTTAAAATCCATATTCCAACTGATTTACTACATATCCTACGTGATCTTAGGCAAAGAGGAGTCATAAGAGTCTCTCTGAATCTCATTGTTAAATGGCCCGGCCTAGCGCAAACACTCAATAAATGACGGTTGTGTTGCAATAAGTATTACACTCATAATAATAAAGTATTACTGCTATAACGATACGTGAAGGATATGGCCCGAACTTTCCTTTTCAAACTGACTCCTACTGCACACATCCCAGCATCCCGACGCATGCCCTATGCTGAAGTCACATTCGCTTGTCTACTCGACAAATAAATATGTGTGAGTGTTCTAGCCACTGTTCTGGCACCGAGATCCAGCAATGAACAAAACAGGCAAGAACTGCTGCTGTAAGCAACTTACATTCTAGTGGAGATCGGTGATAAATAAGTAAGATTTATAGTGCACTGGTTCCCAGAGGCTCCAGACCACAGCAGCATGTGGGAACTTGTTAGAAATGCACATTATCAGGCCCCACCCCAGACCTACTGAATCAGAGACCTGGGGAGGGGGCCCAGCAGTTTCAACAAGCCTTCCAGGTGATTGCAGTCACTACTAAGGTTTAAGAACCACTGATATAGTATGTCAGTGATAATAAAGATTTTAGAGAAAATTAAAGCAGGGAATGGGGTGGTGTGCCAGGGTGGAGAGGGAGGGTGCAATTTTAAGTAGGGTCATCAAAAGCCTTGCTCTGAACGTGATATCTTCTCACAAACATAAAAAAGATGGGGGAGTGGGCATCCAAGATATCTAAGGGAAGAGCAATTTAGGCAGAAGAAATGGTAAATGCAAAGGCACTGGGGCAGGAGCAGGCCTGGAGTGCAAAGACCATCAAGGGGAGGCCAGTGCAACTACATGAGGCTGGGCAAAGGGGAGAAAGCAGAAGAGGAGGTGGGAGAGGTCATGGGCTCCAGACTGCATCGGATTCGTAAGCCATTGCAAAGAGTTTTACCTTTGTGTATTGAACCATGATTATTACTAAAACACTTAACCTTTTCCTATTAGGCCACAGCCCTCCCCCACCCTCCAAGTCCACCTGCTCTGCTTACTCTTCATGTTTCTAACCAATCCCTTCTCTTCCTTAGGCTTCTCCATCCCATGCTGTCAAAATGAGCCTCTCCCACCCCTAACTTCTACAGCCACATTGATTTATCCCAAGCTATATACTGTGCCGTGGCCTAAATACAGGTTTTGCCTATACTCTGATTGGATTGTGTCCCCCTGAAGTATAAACTCCATACCTTTCTTCCTTTAGTCCCATGCCTATCACGATGTCTCTGCATTGCAACGCAACATAAATATTTACTGAATTTCTCCTAAGGCGTCAGGATGGAAACCAACACATTATTGGCACTCCATAAATATTACAAATGTCGGCAGTGATTTTGCAATTCCCCCATCAGAGGTAATAAGAGGAGGAGCTTATAGATTTATTCTCAAACCACCAAAGCATTTTGGATGCATCTGGAGGACTCACCCAGCATGTGACTTAAACCAGCACAGTCACCCCATATCCCCAGCCATTCTCCCTTGTGCCTAATGGCCTAACTACTTCTGTGTTGGCTATGGCTCTGAGTATTGCCAAAGAGTATCACCAATTTACTGCCAGCCTTGGGCCAACATGGACCAAGGTGGGAGGTAGCATGGAAAGAGGATGATCGTCGGAATAGTGGAGCTGGGTATGACTTCCGGCCCCACCTCTCATGGGGCTCTTCCCTTTTTTATTTTCCCTTTTATTTTTTTTTAACATCATGAATCTGGTAAAGCCCAAGAGCTGTTTCCCCATGTGAGGTCTTTCTCATGCAAGCAATCCGGAAGACGACAGAGGAATCAAATTTTACTGGACTATAATTGAAATTATTTTAAATATTTCAGAATTTTTAAAAGCAAATTTGCGGTAATATCTTTGCCTCTTTGTTAGTACCTTAAGTAACAAGATCAAGAAGCGAGCTTAGTAAATGCCCACATTTTCATGTACTGGTGAGCATAGAGGACATTTCCAGAAATCCACAACAACTGGAACATGATAGGGAATGATCTACAATCCCCGTTACTGACCCAGAAACAGGTACGGCCATGACTTTGTGCTTTGGGGCTCACATTCATGATGAAAGGAAATGCTAAATTTGGGGTCGACTCTGATTCTGTTAGAGCTTAGTGGGGGAAAATAGTTTTTTTTTTCCCTTCTATTTTACTCTGTGCACTATGCCAAGACCCCTTCACTGCCCCAGAATGTAGGTTGGGATAAATTGCTTTACCTCTCTAATATCAGTTTCTATACCTGTAAAATGGTGCTTAATGGGTGCCAGTTATATATCTTGCCTTTTAGAGCCGTGATGACAGATAACGATGCCCCATATGTAGTCTGGAATAGGCTCAGAGCCACTTCTTCGGCCACAACCAGAGTCCAATCTCCAAGTTGACCTATCTGGCAGTCTTTTCCAGTTGGGGATTCCTACTCCCCAAATGGCCCTTGTTGACCTGAAATTTCACCGTTAGAGACACGTGCGTGTCTTTGGGGCTGAAAGACTTTCAACTTCAGGAGACTCCCAACAAAGAGTAAGTACTCCCCTGACCTATCCCCCAAAGTCCCACTGGACCTCACTCCAGTCCTGTTAGAGAGTGTGGGGGGGGGCATTTGCTAGCCCAGGAGGAACTGTGGGTGGCTGAAAGAAAGGTAATGTCCCCTTGGGACAATCTACCCCCGGTTCACTCCTTTCCCGGGGATCCTTTAAGACTAAAATGTTTGCCAAACAAGATCATATTCGTCTGTAGTCCTGGCCTCAAAGAGGATTTTCCGAAAAGCCAGCAGTATGTTTAATGATAACTTGCCGGGGCCTACCGAATCCTGGTGCTCTAATTCCTTCACTGCTTAACTTCCCTCTTCAGATCATATCTTGACTGTCTTTAAGGGGCACTGAGGTGGCCTTCAAGCTCTTGAGAGAGAGATGCTTTCCCTTGGGCCAAACTCTCCAGAATTGCTCTACTCATCAACCATGCAATTGCTTCTGAAACCGCGTGTGTCTCAGCATCAACCTAGGACTCTTGCCAGTATTTTCTCCCATTCTGTAGGCTGTCTTTGGTTTTGGGTGATGGGCATGAAGGAGGGCACGTGATGGAATGAGCACTGGGGGTTATATGCAACTGATAAATCACTGAACTCGACCCTTGAAACTGATAATACACTATATGCGAATTAACTGAATTTAATTTAAATTAAATTAAATTAAAAAAGAAATCATCTAAGGACTCAACACTGAGTGCCGGGTCCTGCCCCTGGAGGTTCTGATTCTCTTGGCCAGGGGTGGAGCCTGAGAATTCCCATTTCGAACCAGCTCTCTGATTTCTTTACCTTTGCAAGCCCAGTTTCTCTATCATTACACCAGGGCAACAGTACCTTCTTTACGGGGCCGCTGAAAAAATTAGAAAGAAGATGACATATATATATATTTGCAGTGCTAAGCCCCTACCAGAATTTAATACCTACCAATTCCCATGATGGGGCATTGTCATGGAGAAAAGGAATTCTAGAGAGGACACCCGAGCAGACTTAAAGAAGCAACAGGAATTAGCTAGAGAAGAAGGGAATGAAGGGTGTTCCTGGCGTTTACAAAACCTGACAAAACCGTATATATAGGCTCAGTGCATACGCACACCAAAAAAAAAAAAAAAAAGAGAGAGCAGCTAATTCGGAAAGCCGCCAGAAGAGACACAGGGCTGAAGCAAGTTCAAGGATCACATGTACAGATGCAGGGACTTGAGGACAAGGGTCTATGGTGCTATACGAGAAGGTTTCAATTCCGTTCTGCAGGAGATGGAAAACCACGGAGGCTGCTTGGCGTGCGCAGGGACACGAAGGAGGGATGGCACAGCGGGGGGGGTTAAGGTTTCCGGCTGACAACCACATTTCTCTCTTGGGTTTCTATGCCGCTGATGATGACACAGCCCACTAGGAGAAGCACCACAGAAGAAAACGCCGGCTGGGGGAAGAGAATGAGTTAAATGTCAGGTATGTTAAAGTCAAGGCAAATGTAAGGCCCCCACGTGAAGGTGAGAAGGGGTAGGTAGTTGTCTGGAAGAAATCTTGAAACGTAGATTTAGAAGACCTTCCGCACTTAGATGAAAATTAGATTCACGGGAATAGAATAGATGAAATAGCCCAAGGAGTATATAGCATGAGAGAAATTTGAAGGACCTCATTCTGGAGAACGATAACATTTACAAGCAATCTCTAATGGAGCTCAGGTCAAGGTTAATGACCGTGGGCAGGACCCATGCTTCCTAGTCTCATAATAGCCGAATATAATCAAACTCTGGCTTAAATGGACATTGAGGTCAGCTTTGGTCAATGGTACCCACAACATTCAATGCAACGCTGAGGTGGTAGGGGCGATGGAAGGAGGATGGCCAACAGGCCACAGGGAATGTGCTGGGAGTTAGTTAGAAGGGAAGGCACAGCTGACAAGAATGGCGAGGTGAATGTGATCACCAGCACTGCCCCTCCTCATCGCTCGGTTCCCACCGTCCCCAGAGAAGTGGGTCCAGGAGCAACTGCCCCCATTGGCCATCCTCTAAAGATGGGTCTCTTCTCCAAGGAAGTTTCCATAACTGAGATCCCTGAAAATTGTCGAGACTCAGAAATCATCTGCTGAGAGAAAGCTGCAAGGAACCATGAGTCGTGACAAAAATAAATCCCGTTCCCCTTCCTCCTTAAGACAAACAAGACACCCACACCAACCCTATTTCATACCGCCAGAGCCGTCCTGCTGGGCTTGGCCAAACCACCAAAAACCAGCAGGATGCCGTGTCAGCCCAGCTCTGAGCCCTAGCCCTTCCTGCCACAGGCTTCTCAGCAGTCCGACCCATGGGGACAAGGGCAAAAGCCAGCTCCGTGAGCCCGGGTAAGAGGAAAGTTAATGAACACAGAAAACTAGCAGGGAGTCTGGCTCTTCCTACATGGGACGGAACAACAAAGGAACAACTGGAAAAGTTCATGGGGAAAAAGAAACCTTATGCAGAAGGCCTGTGATTGGAGCAAAGTCCAACAGTAGCCACGTGTGACCTCGTCACCCATTAAAGAAGTGCAGCGCTTACAAAACTCCACACCGATCGGATAAACTGGGGCAACTGCCAATGTATTTTTTGCTTTTCTTTCTCCACTGAAAGAGTGGATTGAACTTTGAGGTCGTCCTCTCTCATTCCCAGGAATACATTATGCAAAAAGTGAGACACACCTGCATCCAGGCCAAACTAACCCCAAATAATTAAAAAGCCCCAGTTAGCCTCAAAGCCATTTTCTCTGAGACAGAAAAATCTATGGCCTCACTCTTGACAGAACGGAAGCGCCGTCCTGATCTCACGGAGCTGGGGGCTGAGATGTGAAAGTTCAGGAAGGGGACTGAGACTATGATGGGATTGTCACCGGCTAGGAAAGTACAGGGAACGTTTAGTCAGAAGGAATGAAAGCACAGTCTATGGGTGGAAATCTGATCTCCGTGGACCTGTCCTTATTATATAGCTGGGGGGTTGGGGGGGGAACAAATCTCAAACCGCCAGACTATTGAGACGGAAATGTAATGGGGCACAAAGCTTCCCTGAGACAGAAGTGGCACTTGGTAAACACCTGTGCCTGGCCAGGAGCTGGGGGTTCAGGCCGGTAAGTAGCTTGGGCTGGAACATGCTATTCTCACAGGCTGTACCTGTCAACTTCTGAGGAATTTGTTCTTGTTGCGATGACTCGTTGGAATGTTAAGGCTTTGGCCCTGGGTCTCCAGAGGCCACCTTCCCAGGCAGTGTCCTGTATTAAAAAAGAAAGGAGAGAAAAGCCATAACTGGCCTGGCTCCCAGGGGGACGGGAGTCTTGCCCCCCTTCATCTCTGAGGTTCCTCCAAAAGTTCGCAGGTGGGCCTGACCACTGGTCTTGACCACCCATCATGCCCGAGCCAAACAGTAAGTAAGGCTTCTCCATTGTGCTATTTTATGAAGTAAATACATCTTACCAGAGAAGAATGGCTCTTACTAGTCCCTCTGCCACCTGCTATGGGAGTCGGAAAAGAACCTGCTCTCGCCAGGACCAGATGCTGATTCACTCCCTCTTGGTGGAATTAAGTCAGAATCCCCTTTGGTGAGGATGGAAGAGTTGCTTTGTTTGCTTGTTTGCCACTGGACATCTTCCCACAGAAAACCTACACCAGCGCACGGTACAGAATCCAGCCTCTCCGGCTGCATCAGGAATGGGCCGCTTCCCTGGCCTGCTCTCTCCTCCCGCCCTTCCGACGCCTCCTCCGGGACATCCCACCCCCGCCCCCGTGCCCAGACCCCTGACTCCTCCGACCTCCGCTGGGAATCACAGGACAATCAATATCCCCAAGTCAGGGCTCCTGCTTTGGGTCCCCGGACAGGACTAGGCACAGCGCGGAGCGTGGCTGGCTTTGCCTCCGAGCCCAGCGCGCTCGGGCTGCTCCCCACGGTGCACCTGCAGCTCCCGGCGCTGTTGGCCGCCTCTGTTCCCAGGCCGGAAGTGAGCCCTTCAGTAAACCCGCAGCTTCCGCGCCGGCTCGGGGGCCTCTTGTTGTCTACGCTGTACAAACCAGTAAGAGCCTCCCCGAGATTCCCTCTGATATTCTTTGTCAGCCGGTCTGAATAATGTCTAAATAACAGAATTGCATCATCGGACTAAATTCATCTTCTCTAAAATGGATGTGTCCTTCATACTTACGCCAAAACCAAATTACGACATTCTGATCTGGGAAAGAGGGGAGGGTTACCGTCTTTCCAAGCATCTTGTGTCAACAACCCACTCCGCGTTCTATACTTGCCACTCCTGAATAATTAAAAGTCAAGGTCACCCATGTCACTGAAAGAACCATGTCACTGAAATAACGTCCGGTATGAGCAGTAGACTCTCTAAATTTGTTCTTCAGAGGGGGATAGGACAGAGAGAGCTTGACCTAATCTTTATCGAGGAAAAACAGACTTTTGTGTCTTCAGAACACTTGCTTTCATAAAGACACAATCGCATTTAAGGTAAACTCGCTGGTGAAATGACACAGCCACTTTATGGCTGGACATCGCGAGGTTTTGAGAGAGTTGCAACGTCATGACCCACATGGTAGGTAATGGAAGAAGTTCCAATATGATCAAATCCCACACCTGCGTCCTTTCTACAAATAAGAAATTGAGGTCCAGGTGGTCAAAGGAACTTTCCTCATCTCTCGAAGCTAGCTGGCAGGCAGACCGAAGTGGAAATCCCCATGTTTATGGCTCTAAACGTGGTGCTTTCCCTCCTACCTCTTGTAATCACAGCAAGGCCATTAGCCAACGTCTCTCTCCATCACCACGTCGCTTACTGTGTGATTCAGGTAATGTTTGTCAGTCATGGTGATGAGCAGCGAACCAGGACCACCCGGTGAGTCATGTCCCGCACACTTTTGTTATGAAAGGAGGGATCTGTAGGCTTTCAAACATTGTTCTCATTTGTTGGTTGGACCCTCCGTGGAGAAGCTGGCAGGATTGGGGCATCTCTGAAAGGCCAGAGAAAGTGGGCGCTGGGGGGAAGGCAGGAAGCAAGGGGCGGTACTATAATGGGAAAGAGTGTGGTGTAGCCCAGTGGTTCTCAACCCCAGATGCATTAGAATCACTCTGATATTTTAAAGTACCAATGTTGGGCTGGGCCCCCAGAGGTGCTGAGTGATCGGACCCTGAGTGAGGCCCATGCATTGGCACTTCCCAAGATTCCTTTGGCTGTGTGTGTGTGTGTGTGTGTGTGTGTGTGTGTGTGTGTGTATGCAGGTAGGGTTGAGAAGCACTGCAGAACAAGGTTTTGGTGTCTGACTTGAGCTAAAAATCCCCGATGCCAACACATGG
This sequence comes from Ailuropoda melanoleuca, assembly GCF_002007445.2. Lineage (NCBI taxonomy): Eukaryota > Metazoa > Chordata > Mammalia > Carnivora > Ursidae > Ailuropoda > Ailuropoda melanoleuca. The sequence continues at coordinate 82,443,734 of NC_048219.1, forward strand.
ACTACCTGTTCTCTTTGAGTTTCCCTCAGGTATTGCAGAAAACAAAAAAATCCTATCACGTTGAGGGGCTGTAAGCATTAAATTAGATTAGCATATGAAGCATATAGTAGTTCCTCGTTACATTAAACTCTTCTTTCCTTTCTACATTTAGAGATTGCAGGAGCAAAGAAGTCGGAAGTCATCCAGTGAAAGGACACAGACTCGAGGATAGTTTCGGGGGCCCGATCGGTGTGAAAGGTGTTGGGTATGGGATCAGCATATCTGAACTGTTTCTTGCCTTCTGCTCTCTCTCCTTTCTTGCTGGAAAAAAAAAATCTATGCAAATCAATAGCTGGGCACACTTAATCTCCCAGGATGTGGTTCTATCCACTCAATGATTTGCATTGCTTTGTTCAGGTTGGGAAGTTTCCATGTACCTTCTGTTTGTATAGGTTTTTCTGTTTGTGAGCCTGAAGCTAGCAGGAGACTCCTTTTAGGGAGTAGGGTGAAGGCAGGACAAAACTGGCTTGGGGAAGTCACATCTCTCCTCCCTGTCAGACACACCTCATGACCGTTCGACCTGTATGAGATGATTCTCTGCCAACCCAGCCCTTATAAGATGTGTCGGTGGATGTATGAATAATTCAACACGGTCCCTCCCGGGGATAGCAGATGCCATTCCCATGCTCGTCTCTGAACACACCACATATGGTCAATTCTGGAGCCACGGGAGGCAGGGCATGGAGCTGGAGTCCGTACCTAGCAGTAATTGCTGCCTTGGGTTCTTGAAGACACCCTAGTCACAAAAGCACAAACTGTACTCCAGGCTTGGGTTTTCTTTCTTCCCTTTGCACTTCACAAGCTGAAGGAAGTGCTAGAGAGAGAGAGAGAGAAAGGAAGGGAGGAAGGGAGGGAGGGAGGAAGAAAGGAAGAACCAGAGCTCTTTCCTCCTGGACACTTGAGCCTCCGCTGACCCCCTGCCCCGACCACTGTTGGGCATCAGCCAGTGTCCAGCAGGGGCACAGAAGGGGAAGCTCCCACCCGGGCCAAGGGGGCTGCCTCTGCTCTGTTGTGGGATGTGTGTGGCCTTGTATCCTTATGTCTGCCTATCCTTTTGTGGGGCTCCCACTCAGGCCCTACTTTCGAGATCTTTTCCATTACCCACATGCTTTAGGCCCCCATTTCTCCCACCCAAGAACCAGGTTCTGGAACCCAGTGTTCTGACTACAGGAATCCCAGGCAGGAAGCTTTGTCCCCCCAGCATCACAGCGCAGCTCTGTTGGTGGAAACGGGTAAGGAGTGTGCTGTGTGAGGGCGATGGTGGGCTTTGCTGCAGCCCCTTGCTCAGGGAACTGCCAGGCCACCAGCCAGCTACCTCCCGTTTTCATTTTTATTGGACAGCTCTCTGCCATTGCTGTCAAGAACATTCAGATGGGCAAGCTGGCTGTAGATAGCGCAGCCCAGGTCTTTAGGGTCCTTCTCCCTTCCTCTCGCCCAGATTTCCCAGCCTTTTTCCCTGCAGTCATCAAGCACATGAGCCATTCAAGCATGCAGCTATTTTTACTAGAGTGTGAAGGATTCTCAGTGCAAACTATATTTAACAGGAGGTTAAAGTTCACATTACACAATCAGTGGGGCACAGGATTAAATCATTAAACAGCCTGTTCTAGGCTCTTCCTGCTTTTCTTCTCTACAAGTGGGCTTTCAGTTCTGAGCCTTCTTTCAGTTCGGCCTGCAGAGAGAGACCTCGGGGTCTTGGTTTTCTGCGAGAGAGTCCTTGTCTTTTTAGGCCTCGACTCCCTCCCTCTGCCACGAGACAGATTTTCTTATGGCATCAGGACCTCTGATATAGCAGGAATCTATGAGGAAATGTTAAGTGAAACCCTTCCAGTGTTGAAAAATCTAGGCTAGAGATTCTTAAAAACGCAAGCTATCCCATCCCCTGGAGGCTCAAACTGATTCTCACTGCCAACCACAGTTGGCTTTTCAGACCAAGGTACGAAAAAGGGACTGTGGTCGAGGGTGTTGATTTCAGCATGGAAATGAAGAGCAGGGGTCTAAACTGGCTCACTGGTGGAAGAGGAACTGGAGAGCAGGGTCCCGGCCTGGGTGTGCCACGTGACGCGCCGCCCAGAGGGTCCTTCAGCCGCCCCTGGTGCTGCCTGCAAAGAGCCTCAGCCCTCAGCCCTGGGCAGGAAGGGGCTCGGCTGGAGAGTCACCTTACTCAAGGTGACACCCCTTCCTGGGGCAGCCAGCATCCAAGGACTGGTCAAGTTTGCATTATAAAGGCCTGGGCTCCTTCCCTTGAACTCAGGACAGCTGGAATGCAACATCCTTGCTTTGGAGCTCTGGAGGGCGGGCGGTTAACAGAGCCTCCTGGACGGCCCCCCTGGCTCCCCTGCGTCTGGCACAGGCGCAGGTCTCAAGAGCACTCCCTAAAACACTCCTGCGTGCAATCTGGGTCTCCTGCCCCCCCGCAGAGAGCCCTACCGGAGACTGTGACCAGAGAACTTCGTAACATTTCTCAGTCTGTGCGACATTCCCAGGTGTGCTGCTTTTTGTTACCACGCCCATTACGGTAAAGCTCTTCAAATGCAAACAGAATGTTCTTGGGCAGACCCAGCCACGGGCATCTGCATTCCAGGTGAGAGTATTATAAATGCCTGCGCTCGCTCTCCACCCCAGAGCCACGCACTGAGAACCTGTATTTTGACAAGAGCCTCAGATGATTTCTATGTAGGTAAGCCCAGCCTGCAAGTTGAGTGGACGAGAGATGATCGAGCAGGAGTGTTTCCTGGTAGCATGGCAGTATCCTGCCCCGTTGCCTTCTGCCTAATCAGAGTCATCTGTTTTTAGTTCTGAAGTTATTTTTCCTGCTAAAAGGACTTTAAAAACCCATTATTTTGCCACAGTCCAATCACAAACAAAAGGGCAGAAAACAGAGGCAGATGGCTGGACAATACATGGCTCAGATCAGAGGATGGAGCTGCCATATTGAGCACACAAGGGACAAGCGTGTGTCAAGTATGTGTGGACATTGTCCGCATTTCTCAGAGTACGGAGGAAAGATGAGCCACTCCTGTTGTCATATGATAGATGAACTGCGAACTTTCCCAAATGACCACAAGGACCCTCTTATAATGCCTCCCCAAGGGCAGGGAGGCACATTCACACCCCTTCTCTCAGCCACAATGTCTAAGGCTTGTCACCTGTTTTCAGTGAGAAAGAGCTAGTTTGTTGTAGGGAGTGCCCTAAAACCTTAAGGAGGATTCAGTCACTCTCAACAGATCCTTCTATCATTGATCACACACCGCCGTAGCCGTCTGTCTGGATCTCTCTATAGATAGATATCTAGACGGAGTTTGACTTGCGTGTGTGCCTTCCAGTACAGGTCTTAGACCACAGAGCAGGCAAGAACAAGTGGGTCGTGCACACAGAGAACGTGGCTTCGCCGGGATTGATTTCCGTCTGCCGGTGGCCTGTTCTCCTTTCGGGGCAGCAAGGGAAGGGGAGCTGTGGTGGGACCAGGACCCCGAGGGAAAGTGTGAGTGTCAGCAGAAATCCAGGGGAGACAGGCTGGGGTCGAGGTCTGGATGAAACGGGGTAAACACATTCCAGCCTGTCTCCCCCACGCAGTGCAGCTATAAAACCCGACCAGAACACGTGGAGCGGCTGTTGGAGGCCCTGGGAAGTAAATGGCAGCAGGCGGACCGGGGAGGAAGACCAGAAATTCAAGAGCCACGGAACCAGCAGTGAGTTTCCCACTCGTTTTTTGACTGTATCCCCCGTCTGGATTTGGGGCAGCCCCAAATTTGGAAGTGAACACCCTATGCGGATAAAAAAGACCTCCCTCTAGTTCTGGCTCAAAGTGCGGTTCACTGCAGGGGGGGGGTGTTCTTTTTCCTTCTTTTCCCATTCTTTCTCACGTGCGTGCGGGTCCCCAGGTGATCAGAGAGGTTGCTGTGAGAGGTGCGGCAGGGGGCCCCAGGGGACCCTTCCTCTCTGCTTGCAGGGGCTGTTTTCCCGTTCCTTTCTTCTCTGTTTCCCACCACCCAGCCCTGAAGGTGGACGCGTTCATAGGAAGTACACAGCACAGTAGGGTAAATAGAGCACGAGTTCTCGGTCCAGAGGATGGTCACGGGGAGCCAGAGCGCTAGAAAGTGATGGGGAGATGGCAAAAAGGGAGGAACTTGGGCAAGTGGCCCTATGAGGCTGTTTAGAAACTCCTGGGCTCAACGCTGTGCTATCCATGCACGGGTCTGCTCCTAAACAGCACAGCAAAGACTCTGAGAATGGACCCAGGGGCTAGATCACCACCCAGGTCCCAGGGTGACGCCCACCTCCCACCCCCACGCCCACAGGGGCATGCCTGCCTGGGGAAAATCTGAGTTAGGCTGAAGATTCTGAAAACAAAACCGACATAGAAACTACATCCCACAGAAGGCTGGCAGATCCTTCAGCCGGAGTCCATCTGGGTTGACTGCCTGTTAAAACACAAATACCGACCTTCACATAACACGGAAACAAAACCCAGGATCTCCTAGCGTATTATTCAAAATATGCAAGGTACAATCCAGCGTGACTTAGGGTATTAGTTTTCAACTGCTGCTGAAACAAATGTCCACGAGCTTAGTGGATTAAAACAATATACTTTTTTTTTTTTAATTTTAAAGTTCTGTTAAATCAGAAGTCCAAAATCAGTCTCACTGGGCTAAGTTCCAGGTGTGGGCAGGGCTGGCTCCTTTTGGAGGCTCTGTGGGAGAATTGTTTCCTTGCCTTTTCCAGCTTTGAGAGCCTGCCCACATTCCTTGACTCATGGACCCCTTGCTCCATCTTCAAAGCAGGTGACCGAGCGTTTCTCCGACCCTCCTTCCATTGTCGTCTCCCTTTCTGACCATAGCCAGGAAATAGTCTCTGCTTTTACAGATGTTTGTGATTCTATTTGGCCCACCTATAAACCTTCCCATCTCAAGGTCAGCTGATAAGCAATTTTAATTGTGTCTGCAACCTTAATTCCTTCAGCCACATAATGTAACATATTCACGGTTTCCGGGAATTAGAACAAGGACATCTTTGAGGGAAACTTTATTCTGCCTACCATTCTCAGCATAGGAAGAACCTTCAAGTCTCAGCTCACATGACAACAGACAATCAACAGATGTAGCACTGAAATGATGCAGATGTTGGCATTTTCTGACAAAGACCTTAAAGCAGTTCCTGTGAAATATTCCAAGAACTAAGGGAGAAGAATACGCCTGAAATGAATGGAAAGCTAGAAAGTCTAAGCGGGAAATAAAAAGTACAAAGGATATCCAAATGTAAATTTTAGAATTAAAACGTACAATAACCGAAGTGCTAAAGCCTACCGGATATGCCAATAGAAATTAGTCTGTCTAAACAACAGAGCAAAATTGAAAAAAAAAAGAGGAACAGAGCCTCAGGAACCAGGGAGACTCCACCAAAATGTCCTAACCTTTGTGTCATTCGAGTCCCAGAGGAGGAGAAAGAATGCAGGGCAGGAAAAAAAAATACTGGAAAAAATAATGGCTAAATATATAAAATAAATATAAATATATAAAATTTAAAAAATATTTTTAAAAAAACCTATGCCCAGGGGCGCCTGGGTGGCACAGCGGTTAAGCGTCTGCCTTCAGCTCAGGGCGTGATCCCGGCG